>NC_059228.1:32453924-32510123 GCF_020615455.1 Coregonus clupeaformis | reverse complement strand
TTGTCACGAGTTACAAAGCCAGAACCCAGAAGCAGACCAGGACAAGGTAAGTTGAAACGAAGGTGAGTGTTTATTTACAAGTTCAAGAGTGATGCTGAATAATCCAGGGAACAGAGCGGGCGGCGTTGATTAGTTGTTGGGGGTGCAGTGGTTGATTCAATCATGGCTCGGCAGCCGCCGACCACCAGGCAGAGGTTGGATGAAGGTTCGGACGAGTGACTGCAGATGGAACAAAACGGAGGTAAGTAAACAATAAATCAACAAGGTGCAAAACAACAAAACTAACGCTAGAAGCTCTACGACTGATACTCTGGTAAACCTACTGTTCATGGCTAACGATCCGGCAGGGAATGGATGTTAGGCCAGAGCCTAAGAAGGGTGATGATCAGGACCAGGTGTGCAGATTGCTGATGGGATGCAGGTGCGGAAATCAAGAGAGCTCCCCGGAGCGTTCCAGAACCCTCGGGAAACTGGAGATCACGAGCAGAAAAACTAGTCCACAGACAGGACCCGACTCAGACTGCCGGGATCGTTACAGTACCCCCCCTCCGACGAACGCCACCGGGCGGACTCCCCGGAGCGCCAGGATGGAGGCGGTAGAAGTCACGGATGAGGTCAGCATCTAGGATCTGTCGCCGCGGAATCCAACTCCTCTCTTCAGGACCATACCCCTCCCAGTCCACGAGATACTGGAAACCCCGGCCCCGCCGTCTGGAATCCATGATGCGTCGCACCGTGTAGGCAGGACCACCTCCGATCATCCGAGGAGGAGGAGGAGGGAGGCGGAGGAGGCAACAGAGGACTGAGGAAAACAGGCTTGAGGCAGGAGACATGAAAGGTGGGATGGACTCTGAGCGTCCTCGGGAGTTTGAGTCGAACTGCCACCGGATTGATCACCTTCTCCACCACAAACGGACCAATGAACTTCGGTAACAACTTCCTAGACTCAGTCCGTAAAGGAAGATCCCGTGTAGCCAACCAGACCCTATCTCCGATGGTATAGGTGGGAGCGGGGATCCGGCGACGATTCGCCTGGAGCTGATACCGGTCCGAAACTCTAAGGAGTGCCTTTCTGGCCCGATGCCAGGTCCGGTGGCAACGACGAATATGGGCCTGAACAGAAGGCACTGAGAGCTCCTTCTCCTGAGAAGGGAACAAGGGAGGTTGGTAACCATACAGGCACTGGAAGGGAGACATCCCAGTGGCAGATGTAGGAAGAGTATTGTGGGCATACTCAACCCAAGGCAACTGAGAGACCCAGGAGGTGGGGTTGGAAGAGGCCAGGCAGCGTAGCGTGGATTCCATCTTCTGGTTGGCTTCTCCGCCTGACCATTAGATTGGGGGTGAAAACCAGATGTGAGACTGACTGTAGCTCCAATGGCCAAACAGAAGGACTTCCAGACAGCAGAGGTAAACTGAGGGCCACGGTCGGAAACGATATCACTGGGCAAACCGTGGACCCTGAAAACCTCCCTAACCAGGATCTCGGACGTCTCCGAGGCAGAGGGAAGCTTGGCAATTGGCACAAAGTGGGCGAACTTGCTGAATCTGTCCACGATAGTCAGAACGACCGTGTTCCCCTCAGAAGCGGGCAACCCAGTGACAAAGTCCAGGGCCAGATGCGACCATGGTCGCCGGGGAATAGGAAGGGGGTGAAGTAGTCCAGAGCTGGGCCGATTGGTACTCTTATTCTGCGCACACACTGGACAGGCAGCAACATAACCCCGAGTATCCTCGGCCATGGCAGGCCACCAAAAACGCTCTGCGAAGAAGCGCCATCGTCCGAGCCACGCCAGGGTGACAAGCCATCTTGCTGGCGTGGGACCATTTGAGGACCGCAGGACGAACCGACTCAGGCACAAACAACCGACCGGGTGGACCGTTACCGGGACCGGGCTGCGTCCGAAGGGCCGCCATCACCTCCTCCTCAATCTTCCACCTAACAGCTCCCACGACGCAGTTCCGGGGGAGAATTGTCTCGGTCTTGGACCCACTCTCCTCCGTCTTGGAGAACATCCGAGACAAGGCGTCCGCCTTGCCGTTCTTAGATCCAGGTCGGAACGTCAGGGAAAAATTGAATCGTCCGAAAAACAACGACCACCTGGCCTGACGGGGAGTTGAGACGCTCTAGCCGATTGCACGTAAGCAAGATTCTTGTGGTCAGTCCAGACCATAAACGGTTGCTCCGCCCCCTCCAACCAGTGGCGCCACTCCTCCAAGGCAAGTTTCACCGCGAGAAGCTCCCGGTTACCCACATCGTAATTCCTCTCCGCAGGCGAAAGGCGACGAGAGTAGTAGGCGCAGGGATGGAGTTTACTGTCCGTGGAGCATCGCTGCGACAGGATGGCGCCAACTCCCACATCAGACGCGTCCCACTTCAACGACGAACTGACGGGCCGTGTCCGGTTGAGAGAGAATCGGTGCGTTGGTGAATCGCCTCTTCAAATCCAGAAACGCCGATCCGCCTCCGGATTCCACTTGAAGCTCCTGATACTGGAAGTCAAGGCAGTTAACGGAGCGGCCACACGGCTGTAATCCCGGATGAATCTGCGGTAGAAATTCGCAAACCCCAAAAATCTCTGGAGCTGCAATCTCGTACCGGGCTGGGCCCATTCCAGAACCGCTCTAACCTTCTCCTGGTCCATCCTAATCTCTCCCCTGGAGATGATGTACCCGAGAAAGGATGTCGTGTGGGCGTGAAACTCGCACTTCTCGGCCTTCACGAACAGGCGATTCTCCAACAATCGCTGCAGAACCTGCCGGACATGCTGGACGTGGTCGGAAGGTTCCTTCGAGAAGATCAGAATGTCATCCAGATAAACAAACACAAAGAGACCGATCATGTCTCTCAGGACGCCGTTCACCATACTCTGGAATACCGCTGGAGCATTGGTCAGTCCAAACGGCATCACCTGATACTCGAGTGACCCATCGGTGTATTGAAACCCGTCAACCACTCGTCTCCCTCTCTGATCCGGACCATGTGATACGCATTGCGTAGGTCTAGCTTGGTGAACACCGTAGCACCCTGTAAGGAGTCGAAGGCAGAACTCATCAAGGGCAGGGGATACTTGTTCTTGACCGTGATGTCATTCAACCCCCGATAATCAATACACGGTCGAAGAGAGCCATCCTTCTTACCCACAAAGAAGAATCCTGCCCCCAGGGGTGATGACGAGGGACGAACGAGACCAGCAGCTAGGGACTCCTTGATGTAGGTCTCCAAAGCCTCACGTTCAGGGCGGGAGATACTGTATAACCTTCCCTTGGGGTAGACAGCTCCAGGGAACAGGTTGATGGCACAATCATATGGTCGGTGGGGAGGGAGTGACAGAGCCTTCTGCTTACTGAACACTTCCCCCAAATCGTGATATGTCTCGGGAACCAGGGACAAATCTGGGGGTTTAGCCTCAATCACCTGACTGGGAACCGAATGGGGACAGGCAGTCTTGAGACAGTTAGCATGACAATCAAGGCTCCAACTCGTTACCCTTGCCCGTCACCCAATCGAACGTGGGATTGTGTTCCTTCAGCCAGGGGTATCCAAGGACCAGAGGAACATGGGAAGACGGCAGAATGAAGAATGAAATCATCTCCGAATGATTCCCCGACAACAGCATCTTAACCGGTTCAGTCCTCATCGTGATACGTGCCAGCCTACTGCCGTTCAGAGTGGTCGCTTCAATGGCTTCCGGCAATTGCTCCTTGAAAGCCCCAGCTGTTCCACCAACTCGGCATCAAGAAAGCTTCCATCGGCACCTGAATCGATAAAAGCGTTAATCGCTAAGCTCTGATTCCTGTTCACAAGGGTAGCCGGGAAACGGGGTCTGACAGAGGTATTGAGAGGTCGAAACTGGCTCGCTAAAAGTCCTCCCAACTTTAGCGAGCCGCGCAGTTTGACGACCGCCGGGAACAGGTGGCGAGGTAATGTCCCGAACCACCACAGTAGAGGCAACAGTTAGTCCTACGTCTGAGTTGGCGTTCCTCCTTGGTTAACCCGTGCCGCCCCTACTTGCATTGGTTCCGAATCGGGAGACAGGACCTCTCCACTAATCCTGTGTGGTGGACGATGATCGACGTATTCTGGTCCAATCCCCGACCCGACTGGAACCTGAGAAGCTGATCGATTGGACGGACCCCATTGCTTCTCCCTCCTTCGCTCTCGGACTCGATTATCCACCCGAATAGACAAGGCTACCAAGCTGTCCAGGTCACTAGGCTCGGATAGGAGATCAACTCATCCTTGAGCTGCTCCGACAGACCCTGGTAGAAGGCCGCTTGCAGAGACTCCTCATTCCACCCACTCTCCACAGCCAACGTCTTGAACTCGATCACGAAGTCGGCCACGCTACGAGTTCCTTGGTGAAGCGAAAACAGGCGCCTAGCTGCGTCCCTCCCTCGGACGGAATGGTCGAAAAGCTTCCTCAGCTCGGGCCGTGAACCCCGGGTATGAAGCCATGCAGGGGTCTTGTCGTTCCCAAACGGCTGAAGCCCACTCCAGCGCTCGACCACGCAGCAACTCAATCACGAAGGCTATCCTAGCCTTGTCTGTGGCATAAGAGTAGGGCTGTAGATCGAACACTAACCCACACTGCATAAGGAAAGAACGGCATCTTCCCAGCTCCCCCTCATATTTATCCGGCGTCGGAACCTTGGGCTCACGGAAGGACACCGCTCCAGACGCGGCAGGCGAGATGGGTGAAACCGGTAGTGGATCCTCCACCGGAAACTCGCTGGTTCTGGACCTCCGTCAGACCGGTAGAAAGGTTCCGAACTGCCAACGCGATCTCCTGTAGCTCCGTGCTATGATGGCCCAACATCTTCTCCTGATGGGTAATGGCATGGCGAACAGAGTCCAGGTCCGCTGGGTTCATACTGGCCGGATCGTTCTGTCACGAGTTACAAAGCCAGAACCCAGAAGCAGACCAGGACAAGGTAAGTTGAAACGAAGGTGAGTGTTTATTTACAAGTTCAAGAGTGATGCTGAATAATCCAGGGAACAGAGCGGGCGGCGTTGATTAGTTGTTGGGGGTGCAGTGGTTGATTCAATCATGGCTCGGCAGCCGCCGACCACCAGGCAGAGGTTGGATGAAGGTTCCGGACGAGTGACTGCAGATGGAACAAAACGGAGGTAAGTAAACAATAAATCAACAAGGTGCAAAACAACAAAACTAACGCTAGAAGCTCTACGACTGATACTCTGGTAAACCTACTGTTCATGGCTAACGATCCGGCAGGGAATGGATGTTAGGCCAGAGCCTAAGAAGGGTGATGATCAGGACCAGGTGTGCAGATTGCTGATGGGATGCAGGTGCGGAAATCAAGAGAGCTCCCCGGAGCGTTCCAGAACCCTCGGGAAACTGGAGATCACGAGCAGAAAAACTAGTCCACAGACAGGACCCGACTCAGACTGCCGGGATCGTTACACAGATATTATATCACAAGATACAGTGCATCTGCTTTGCTTTCGATGCTTTGTGGTATTCTACACAGGAGGAAGGAGGACCCTATATTTAAGGTTCATATGATAATGACACTGAACAAAAGTGAATCAGATTTAATTCACATGAGTAACAATTAGTGTTTATGTGTGACACTTATTTTCAAATCTGGAAGACAAGGCTGAAGTGAATGCTCCCACAGAAGTAATTATATCTCTCGTTGACATAAGTAGCGCGCACACACAAAGACTCCAGGTAGTCTAGGCACTCCAATCATTAGCCGTAAACATGACAGGGGATTGAGAGGTCGAGAGGAAGAGAATGACTGAGACCATATCAGCTTTCATTTTTGAATTAAGAGAATAGGTGAGACTGCATGTCAGAACATGGAAGATTATTAAATGACGAGGGAATATAAAATTGAGCTAGGCAAAAAAAAAAAAATGAACAGAAAAGGAACACATTATTGTAGAGACCAAAAGTGGGGACTCTTCTAATATTTTGAATAGATTAAATGTGATGAATAGATTGCGATCTGACTTATAATTATAATGAAGCACAAATTACTCAATAGCACCAAATCCCATCAATTGGAGTGACAGGAACAGAATCATTCCAGATGTTGTAGACTCACTGGCTCTGCTGCGCACAGACAAATGGGCGTGGTTATCCAGTTATGCCCAGCCTTCAGTCAAGAGACCCCATGATGTGCACCTGAGCGGTTGCCAAAACAAGACGCGGGCAGGCCAATATAAATGCCCAGAATGTAGTATCTCTGCCGCAGACATATCTCTGCCGCAGACATCAGAGGCACAGAATCAGTTTACTGACAGGTGATCTGCTTATTCCTTACATTCACAGAAGCAAACATGCACTTGAGTGCATGCGAGTCGTGCCACCTGGTATTCTTGTTTTGTATTCTTGTGAGGAGTTGCCAGGCGTTCAATAATGATGCTACGGAGATCCTATACTCGCACGTGGATACCCCTGTGCAAGATGCCCCGAGCAATGTCTCTTTAAATCGGGCAAGAAACGGCGGGAGAGGCGCGGGAAATACTGCTGGGAACGATAGAGTTGGTGAGTACTGTTTCTCAAAACATTGAGAAATTGTGCTTTAAGGTTTTTAACTATTTTCACTTGGTTTTAAACTTTTTTAATTTCAAGACAAGTGTATAGCCAGATTTATTCCAGCACAAGCAGATTTATAGAGGCTTCTACAATTAGTTTGTTGAGATGGTGTTCTCTACATGATATCTGAAATGTAGAAGATAGTAAATAAGCAAAATAAATAGGCAATTAATATACTACATTCTTAATGTAAAAATGTAACTGTTAAAACTACAACCAGCTGTTTTATATATATAGTGGGCCTATGAAATATATCTTATTTATATTCATATTTAGTATTTCATAGTACAATAGAAATGGATAAGATCAGCTCTGGTCAGTAGCTAAGTAGTGACACTCTCCAGAGACAGTATCAGATGCCCTAACTGAGTGAGACCAGGCAAATTTGGCACAATGATCTTCAATACACACACACGCACACACACACACACACACTCCTGGCAGGCGTCCAAGCAAGGCAGTAGTGATGAGTCACCCAGGGCAGCCAGGCTAGTGTTTGGGGAGTGATCGTGTGTCAGCGCCACTGAATGGAGGTGTGTTCCTATGCACAGGAAGTCTGTGATTGTGGCGCTGTTTGACTTGAGCTCTTTCAGGACCCCGAACATGAAGGAGAGAAAAGGAGCCTCTCCTCTCTTCATTCATCAGACTCTGTCATAGAGAAGGGGGCACATTGTCACAGAGGTGTATGGCAGTCTGTGAATGGGGCCCTGGCTTGGATTACAGTGTGAGTGAGGAGCTGTAGCCTGGAGCAGAACAGTGCTGATAGTCTTACCAGTTGCCCGCTGATAATCCTATTAGAAAGCCAGCTCCATTGACATAGCTCAGAACACTAAAGCCCTTCCTCTCATGCAAGAGCAATGCACCATTTCCTCTCTACAAGCCAGTAATCGGTATAGGCTTACAGTCTGTGCCAAAAACCTAAAAATGAACCAAATAGACCAAGACAGCTGTGTTTTTAATGTTTTCTGATCAAAACCCTTTTATGTTACCTGCAGTAGAATTAAAAGTGAAACCAAATAGTTTGGGGCTACAAAATGATGTTTTAATCTTCACTAGATGTTCAAAGTGGTTTGATTCTCATCGTTTTTCTGTTTCTCTCTCTTACAGATCAGAGAAGCCAAGTTGGCTGTAGAGAGCTGAGGTCCACCAAGTACATCTCTGATGGCCAATGCACAAGCATCAACCCCATAAAGGAGCTAGTATGTGCTGGCGAGTGCCTCCCCGCCCAGATGCTTCCCAACTGGATCGGTGGTGGCTACGGCAGAAAGTTCTGGAGCCGGAGGAACAGTCAGGACTGGCGCTGCGTCAACGACAAGACGCGCACCCAACGCATCCAGCTGCAGTGCCAAGATGGCAGCACAAGAACATACAAAATCACAGTGGTCACCTCGTGCAAGTGTAAGAGGTACTCCCGGAAACACAACGAGTCAAGCCATATGAAGTTTGAGGAGCCTACCTTGTCTCAGCCCCAGCTTCTCCACAAACACAAAGTCAAAGCCAAAAGGAGGCTAGGGAAGATCAAGCTAAACGAGAACTGGCATGAAGCAGAGCCCTAAGGCAGGACTGCAGAATGCCTCAGTGACTGTGGTCTTGGATTATCTCTTATTGGGACTGGCTTGTTGTGAGGAGGACCACTGAGAGTGACTTTGTAAATGTGAATGGCCTTCTACATCTGAGGACCAATGGGCACCATTAAATCATTAGCTAATTAGATGAAATGAACCTAAATGGGGTCATCATGACCAATTGAACTGTCTGGAACTTTAAGATAACTCACATCATTCAAGATCTTGTATGACAATGTAAACCTGCACTTCACTCCATTATGCAAACACAGTTTTACAGCCAATATAATGTAATAAAATAGGCTCTGCATGAAAAGGGATTTCCCAACACAAAAGCACCACAAATACACAACACAATGTAAATATGTGTACATATATAGTATCATATAGTCCTCTGAAGTATGATAACATATGTATAAACGTTTTCTATAAGATGTATATGATGTAATATATATTTTGTATTGCTATTCATTTGATAAACCTTTTATATGCATCACACATTTGTCATTGCTCATGTTTCATTGAAAAAATAATAAATGTTAACACAAACTTCACCTTATTGTATTGTGTTGGTTCTTACTTTAGAGACCTACTTTGCCACTTTAAAATAGAATATTACCCAGTATTATTAACTTCCAATACATGCATACTTTGCATACTTTATTGACAACGAGGCCTGCCCTTGATGTTCCCCCTGCAATTACTTTATGTCCCGGGGGCCATATTCAAGTTCTTGTTTCATTGATGTTAATCCATGTCCTGTGGTAGGCTACTTACACATAGTCATTTAGTTATAAACATATCTTGGGTGGCAGCGCATGTCGACCACCTACAAATCTGTAGGCCTACCCCAAATTGCTCTATGGACCACTAGATGGACTTTCAACTAGATGGACCCCTTGACTTTTTCCACTTTTTGTTACTGTACAGCCGTATTCTAAAATTGATAAAATTGTTTTTCCCGTCATTCATCTACACACAATACCCCATAATGACTAAGCCAAAACAGGTTTGTAATTATTATTATTTTTTAAACGGAAAGTATTCAGACCCTTTACTCAGTACTTTGTTGAAGCACATTTGGCAGCGATTACAGCCTCGAGTCTTTACATTTTAGTCATTTAGCAGACACTCTTATCCAGAGCGACTTACAGTTAGTGAGTGCATTCATTTTTTTTTCTTCTTCTTGGGAATGATGCTACAAGCGTGGCACACCTGTATTTGGGGAGTTTCTCCCATTCTTCTCTGCAGATCCTCTCAAGCTCTGTCAGGTTGGATGGGGAGCATCGCTGCACAGCTATTTTCAGGTATCTCCAGAGATGTTCGATCGGGTTCAAGTCCAGGCTCTGGCTGGGCCACTCAAAGACATTCAGAGACTTGTCCCGAATCCACTCCTGTGTTGTCTTGGCTGTGTGCTTAGGGTCATTGTCCTGTTGGAAGGTGAACCTTCGCCCCAGTCTGAGGTCCTGAGCGCTCTGGAGCAGGTTTTCATCAAGGATCTCTCTGTACTTTGCTCCATTCATCTTTCCTCGATCCTGACTAATCTTCCAGTCCCTGCCGCTGAAAAACATCCCCTCAGCATGATGCTGCCACCACCATGCTTCACTGTAGGGATGGTGTCAGGTTTCCTCCAGACATGACGCTTGACATTCAGGACAAAGAGTTCAATCTTGGTTTCATCAGACCAGAGAATTTTGTTTCTCATGGTCTGAGAGTCCTTTAGGTGCCTTTTGGCAAACTCCAAGCGGGCTGTCGTGTGCCTTTTACTGAGGAGTGGCTTCCGTCTGGCCACTCTACCATAAATGCCTGATTGGTGGAGTGCTGCAGAGATAGTTGTCTTTCTGGAAGGTTCTCCCATCTCCACAGAGGAACTCTGGAGCTCTGTCAGAGTGACCATCGGGTTCTTGGTCACCTCCCTGACCAAGGCCCTTCTCCCCCAATTGCTCAGTTTGGCTGGGCGGTCAGCTCTAGGAAGAGTCTTGGTGGTCCCAAACTTCTTCCATTTAAGAATTATGGAGGCCACTGTGTTCTTGGGGACTTTCAAAGCTGCAGACATTTTTTGGTACCCCTCCCCAGATCTGTGCCTCGACACAATCCTGTCTCGGAGCTCTACAGACAATTCCTTCGACCTCTTGGCTTGGTTTTTTCTCTGACATGCACTGTCAACTGTGGGACCTTATATAGACAGGTGTGTGCCTTTCCAAATCATGTCCAATCAATTGAATTTACCACAGGTGGACTCCAATCAAGTTGTAGAACCATCTCAAGGATGATCAATGGAAACAGGATGCACCTGAGCTCAATTTCGAATCTCATAGCAAAGGGTCTGAATACTTATGTAAATAAGGTATTTCCGTTTTTTATTTTTAATACATTTGCAAAAATGTCTAAAAACCTGTTTTCGCTTGTCATTATGGGGTATTGTGTGTAGATTGATGAGGATTTGTATTTATTTAATCCATTTTAGAATAAGGCTGTAACTTAACAAAATGTGGAAAAAGTCAAGGGGTCTGAATACTTTCCGAATACGCTGTAGGTCAAGTAACCCCATATAGTATAGGCCTACACATACAATTATCATATCACACTAGTTATACTTTACTTTTGCACCAGATCAAGCAAGTTTGAATAAATAAATGAATATGCGCCAGGTAACCTAGTGGTTAAGAGCGTTGATCCAGTAACTGAAAGGTTGCTGGTTCGAAACCCTGAGCCGACTGAAAAATCTGTCGATGTGCCCTTAAGCAAGGCACTTGACCCTAATTGCTCCTATAAGTCACTATGGATAAGAGCATCTGCTAAATGACTAAAATGTAAATGTATGCTCAATTGCATCAAGCAGTCAAAATTAAAAAGACATGAAAGCATGCAGTATAAGCAAAATGATGTCATAAATAACCACAAATACATAGAACATCAGCAAAGACCCCACAGATAACATTAGTGACGCATAGCTGGCATGGGGCTTCCTTGACAGCGCGCAAGCGTAGCACTCTGGCTGCAACATAACACGATACAAATCGAATCAATCACACGTCTACGCTACTCCTCCCATAAAGGAATGAATGAAACTGTATACGGGGATACCGGTAGGATGTCCTAATTCATCACCGTTAGTCCGTTTTGACTTCAAATGAATCAATTGCCCTGAAGCATGCAAGAGGAAACGGGCGACATGGACAGGCCTGTTGAACCAGGGCATTTCTCAGCAAGCGAAGCCCGGTTGGACAAGCACATTGCGGGACTTTGCAGCGTCGATTTCCCGGTAGCTGTGGTTCTTCCAGCCGGTGGCAGTGGAGAAAGAACGGGGCTACTGACACCCAAACAGTTCTGCACATTTCTCAACAGACCTCTTATAAGCTACACAATTCAAACTTTCGAGAGGTAACACTTGAAGTGTCGAATGTTTGCATTCAAAAACATATCTGTCCCTGCCCCTTAATCTTGTCACTGCACGAGACAGTAGCCACATGTAAACAAACCACTTCACTGGGGTGTCAAGCGCTTTTATGTTATCGTTGAATCAATTAAGGTTTTGTAATGTCTCATTATCCCATTCAATAGATTTTTACTGAATCCATCAGGTAACACATTCCAATTTTGAGTCTTTCTACAACTTCCAACAACGTCTACAGCCTACTTGTTCTTGATACTACCATGTATCTTTGTTCCATAGTGACCATTTCAGTGGAATTCTGTTGAAATAATGTATGCAAATAATTGCACCAGAATGTGTTATGTATGGTAATATAACAAGTCATGACACAATTAATGAAACAAATAAACTCAACAAGAATGATATGTTCTAACCACAGTACTAAAGGTGTTGACTTATAACTATACACACTGTTTATTTGACAGAGTGCCATGGATCCAAAGCATTGTTGTGGTGGTTGCCAAGGAGAGCCTCGACCTGATGATGGACATTATCCACCGCTTCCACCACAGAAAGGTCCTAGTGGTACATGGTGGATCTACTCGCCACAGATCTATATTCAATGGGGTCCGGGCCCTCAGTGAGGGAGAGGATGGTACGGCCCGCGTCAAACCAAAGGTGGTAATCATCCATGATGCAGTGCGGCCCTTTGTGGAAGAGGACTTCCTCCACAAGATAACAATGGCTGCCAAAGAGCAAGGGGTTTGTACATATTCAAACTTCTCTATCTCTTCCACCCCAACACAGTAAGTGGGGCTCAGATGGACTGATTCATTGCTCTCAACTGTAGCCATGTACACCTACTGTAAGCCATCACACATGAAAACCACATTGGCTGATATTAGTGGGTAAGGAAGACATCGATATGTTTAGATGGTGATTCATATTTAAATTTTACTTGCTGTGACATGATATTGTTGAAGGCTTGTCACAAAAGTGAGAAGTGAGCGCAGGAGCTCTTTGACATTGGGGCTGCCATTTACTGTGTGTGTGTGTGTGGGTGGGTGGGTGTAAGTGACTGACTCTCAATGCCAGCAGTCTGGTCTTCATTAACTTGCCAGTATCCCCGATCATGATAAAATGTCAGTCTTCTCCGAAGAGCATGATATTAATTTGGATTTTAACAACATGTGTAACACACATAACACATGTTTGCTTTCATTCCATTTGCAAGTCATTTTGTACCCACTATCTCATTGACCATACTTATTCTTGGCACAATGGGGATTTCCATCCTCAATCATGTCATGGTCACAAGAAAATATTATCTTGGGAATGTTGTTCATTAAGAACTTCCAATTGTACAGGAAAGGCATTGTGTACACAAGCTGTTGTTTAGCAAGGATTTATTGTTGGTATCCAGCCATGGTTAGAGCTAGTGTGGTAAGCCTGAAGACACAACAGGATCGGAACCATTTGATACATTTTGGATGATGTGTGTGTTTGCCATAAAGAATAAAAAAGAATGACGTATTCCGATCTGTTTATTATTTTGCAGGCTGCTGGGGCTATCCGACCTCTGGTTTCCACGGTGATTGCTACCACATTGGAGGGCTACCTGGACCATTCTCTGGAGAGAACCAAGTACAGAGCCAGTGAGATGCCCCAGGGATTCATCTATGATGTAATCTACCAGGCTTATCAGAGGGTAGGTACTTGTAAGCACTAGGCAGCTCTTGTACACAAGCATCTCTTGTAGTCTACCCAAGGTCCAGTCAATAAAAACTGGTAGCCTGTTTTTGGGGCTATGTAAAAAATACATAGCCCCGTGAACCCAGCCTGATCTCACGATAACGCACATTCTGTTTCAATTAAACAGAACGTGAGTGCACCGGTCAGTCTGCTTGACCTGGCTAAAAATGACTATGTTTCCCATGCACATTTGAATTAGGGATGTGACTGATAAAACAACAAACTATTGAATGATTTTCTTAAATGGAAATATGCCAACAAGGATGCACCTTGTCCAAACCTAGCCTTGTACAGTAGTAAGTTCTCACGTTTAGATAATGTTTTTGTGAAGTTGTCTTCACCTCTGGTCAGGGAAATAGAGAACCTTGGATGTCTGCAAAACCTTTTTCCAAATCGAGCACTAGTCATGTCCTGCAGGTTTTTAATGTTCCCTCTCAATGTCAAATAATTGCTTTAAAAGGTCCCTCGAATCACATAAAATGACAGTCAGAGAGAGATTTATGCTTGAGAAATAATTATGCCCAGCAATGCGACTAGATGACAAAAGACTTTATGATTCTCATACATCACACCAAGTCTTTACAGTCGTCCATTGTTCACCAGATGTGCTCGAACCTGCAGGGTTTCAAGCTGAAGAGTTTGTGGTGAGGGTGCCTTCATTTTCACTACGGCGTGATTATGTCTGGGAAAGAAATGACACATTAATATACTCTGGCACTGTGAAGCGTATCACTGTCGAACAAAATAAAAATACCTCTTGGCTTTGGTAAAGGTAACGTAAAAATAACATTGAAGTAACATGGTTAATACAGGTCTAACTGTCTGTGATTTCTTTTCTTAACATGTGAGACGATTTGGTCGTTTGGAGGAAGGATTGTTGACATATATTTGACATCTTTATTTGAAAGCGTAATTCAAATTTTGGCCTTATCCAGGCCTCCTTTAAGACTCAATAATGATTCATCTGTAGGTGCTACAAAACATTGGTGTCATATGAAGCTTTACTGCTTGCTCTGTAGAATGAGTAGTATTTTGATTTCAATAACAATTGATGAATTAATGAATATTGAAAAATATAAACATGAACAATGTTTGGATTCGTTATTTGGAAAAGCAATCTATTACTTATTACTCGTTATATATATATATATTTTTAAAGCTGTCTATTCAGCACGAAGCTCGACTATAGGCCTACCTGTAGGCTATCAGATGAGCGAAGGTGTAGATTTTCCTTTGGTACTTTTTGCCGTTGTTTGGTAGGTTTCGTTTGACTTACATACTGTAGGTCCTTGATGATAAGTAATCCCTTTGATTATATACCTTGTATTTCAATGCATTATTATGTGTAGGATTTATCTGACATAGTTTGCATTCGCCCGCGGTCAGTTAATGCACCAGTTATTTGAATTTTGAGGTCGGCATTTGAAGTCGGACTTGTTGTGATTGATAGCCTGTATTTAATGGCTTTAATATGTAGGCTATATATATTTTTGTAAAGCTGCCAGGATGTTTATGGACAATATTCCTTTGATGTGTTAGTTTTATCAAGATATCATTTTGTTGTGATAAGAGGCACTTTTCCGTTTTGAATTACATTTAATCAGATTTCAATTGTTTATATGGAAATTGCGTTAGAACATATTCAATATTATTTATGTTTTATCATAATGAGTATAAATGTCTCCTCTTTAACACATTTCTGTGGAACAATTCCATATAGGGTGAATATCGGTGTGCCAATTGGAAGCTGGGGATGATTAGGGACAGGTTGGGGAATTTAACCATGAATCTGGGGTTAACACCCATACTCTTACGATAAGTGCCATGGTATCTTTAGTGACCACAGAGGTTTAACATCTCATCCGAAAGACGGCACCCTACACTGGGCAATGTCCCCAATCACTGCCCTGGGGCATTTTTATTTATATATATATTTTTTTTAACCAGAGGAACGAGTGCCTCATACTGGCCCTCCAACACCACTTCAAGCATCATCTGGTCTCGCATCCAGGGACCAACCAGGACCAACCCTGCTTAGTTTCAGAGGCAAGCCAACAGTGAGATGCAGGGTGGTATGCTGCTGCCAATGGCCTACTATCAAATTGGGAGACACTGTTACTTTCAAACTGACACTCCTCTAGGAGAAATACTATTTTTGGGGATTATGAAATACATGTTTTCTTAACAGAAATCCATTTTCTAAATAGGATCAAATGTTCCATTTCATTTTCCTTAAATCTGCTATCAGCTAGCTTGCTAGAGAGAGATAGCATAGCTTCATTTTACTTAGAAAGACATGACCTCACCAACAATAAAACCCTAGCTATCTATATTCATAACCATACATGTACAGTGCCTTCAGAAAGTGTTCACACCCCTTGACTTTTTTCACATTTTGTTATGTTACAGCCTGAATTGAAATTTTGGATTACATTTAGATTTATTTGTCACTGGCTTACACACATAATGTCAAAGTGGAATTATGTTTTTCGAAATGTTTACAAATTAATAGAAAATAAAAAGCTGAAATGTCTTGTCAATAAGTATTCAACCCCTTTGTTATGGCAAGCCTAAATAAGTTCAGTAGTAAAAATGTGCATAATAAATGGACTAATAATAATAGTTTTTAACATGATTTTTGAATGACTACCTCATCTCTGTACCCCACACATACAATTCTCTGTAAGGTCCCTCAGTCGAGCAGTGAATTTCAAACACAGATTCAACCACAAATACCACAGAGGTTTTCCAATGCCTCGCAAAGAAGGGCACCTATTGGAAGATGGGTAAGTTTGTTATAAAAAGCAGACATTGAATATCCCTCTGAGCATGGTGAAGTTATTAACTTACACTTTGGATGGTGTACACCCAGTCACTACACAGATTCAGGCGTCCTTCCTAGCTCAGTTGCCGGAGAGGAAGGAAACCGCTCGGTGAATTCACCACGAGGCCAATGGTGACTTTAAAACAGTTACAGAGTTTAATGGCTGTTATAGGAGAAAACTGAGGATGGATCAACATTGTAATTACTCCACAATACTAACCCAATTGACAGAGTGAAAACAAGGAAGCCTGTACAGAATATAAAATATCCCAAAATATGCATCCTTTTTGCAACAAGACACTAAAGTAATACTGCAAAAAATGTGGCAAAGCAATTCCCTTTTTTTCCAGAATACAAAGTGTTATGTTTGGGGCAAATCCAATACAACACATTACACACCACTCTCCATATTTTCAAGCATAGTGGTGGCTGCATCATGTTATGGGAATGCTTGTAATCTTTAAGGACTGGGGAGTTTTTCAGGTAAAAAACAAACGGAATAGAGCTAAGCACAGGAAAAATCCTAGAAGAAAACCTGGTTCAGTCTGCTTTCCAACAGACACAGAGATTAATTCACCTTTCAGCAGGACAATAACCTAAAACACAAGGCCAACTCTACACTGGAGTTGCTTACCAAGAAGACAGTGAATGTTCCTGAGTGGCCGAGTTACAGTTTTGAAATAAATCTGCTTGAAAATCTATGGCAAGACTTAAAAATGGTTGTTTAGCAATGATCATCAACCAAGTTGACAGAGCTTGAAGAATTTTGAAAAGAATAATGGGCAAATGTTGCACAATCCGGGTGTGGAAAGCTCTTAGAGACTTAGCCAGAAAGACTCACAGCTGTAATCGCTGCAAAAGGTGATTCTAAGGTGTTGACTCAGGGGGTTGAATACTTATCTAATCAAGATATATGAGTGTTTTATTTTTCATATTTTATTTTACAAATGTTAGTATTTCTCTTCCACTTTGACATGGGAGAGTATTTTGTGTAGATCATTAATTATAAATGTTCCACAAAAATACCTAAAGAGTGTTTTAATACATTTAATTTGTATGAATAATTGACGTTTATCATGAATATATATTATTTACTCGTGTACTCTCTCAATTATCCTTCTTTACAATAAATAATTAAGTGTCCCTCTTTGCCAATCAAGGTGGCCCAATTTGCCAGTATCGGACACGTTACTTGGAAAAAGTAACTAATAGTAATACAATATTTGAACACAGTAACTTGTTATATTACTAATAAAAGTAATACATTACTGTAACACAATACTTTTGTAACTCATTACCCCCAACACTGAAAATGTTTTGATTTGGTGAATTTTTCAAAATATTGTTGAACATAATATACTCTACGGGCATTTCAAAGTTCTAGAGTGCGATCTCTTCTACTTTTAGAGTTATGATCCAATTTGTAAGCATTACAAACAGTGAATGTGAAAATCTATTCAAAACAGTTGCCCTCTGCGGGTGATGTGCAATGATAGAAGTAAAAGGAGGGCTGTGATTGGTTACATTGCCTACTATGACAATTCCTCTGTATAAAATTGTCCATAACATTAAAACTAGCAAAGATTCCACTTTGGAACTTTGATATGCCTGTAGAGTATATTATGTTCAACAATATTGAAACATTTGCCAAATCAAAAAGGGTATATTTTCAATATTCATGTTTCTATTTTTAAATATTCATACATTAATGTAAGAAAATCATTATTGAAATCAAAATACTACTCCTATTACAGAGCAAGCGGTAAAGCTTCATATGAAACACATTTTTCTTTGTAGCACCTACAGATGAAACATTATAAATTCTTAAAGGCTTTTTCTGTCTATCACAAATCCGTCAGTGCAAAAATTCACCATATTTATTTTTCAAACAGCCCAGATACTTCAGAGCTCTGCTATTTGAACCTTGGCTCCATTAGATGGTGATGCAGATACCAGTGTTTTGAAGGACGTAGGAAGCCTTGACTAAGAGCCGAAGTATGGGTCCAATTGGAGCTCCATTTGTCTGCAGTTATTTTGGTTCCTGGCACATACGAATTTTAGATTACCAGGGAGCCCTGTTGATTTTGGCTTTGACTCTCTGAAAATGAGAGCACATTCACTATGCAAGTGAATCAGAGTGTCAAGGCCAGTCAAATAGCATCTCACCGAAAATTAAGACAAATTTGTAGTGATGTAAGTGTATTTGTGAGAACGAGAGGCTCTGGCGCGATGGGGGGGTGCCCCACCCCCACCCCCTCTCCACTTGTGTCCATCAAAGTTGGGAAAGTGTAAGGTGTCTGTCAAGTTAGCACTGTAGGACATATTCTAAAAAATCTACGTGAGCCTCACATTTGTAGTTTGACATGCATTGAGCCTGGCAGAACTCTGGGCTGAAAAGACAAAGGCGAGACACTCTATCCTGTCTCCAGTGTATGCCTTTGTACTGGGAGAAAATGCTACAGGTTCAATTACCATATTTCTCATGTAATTTCTACTTCAGTTCCAGGGTCCTGAGAAAAATACCCTCTCTTTTATAATCCCAATAAATTATTGTCCACATATTATCTCAGGTAGCATGAGTTAGCCTTTAGCCTTTGTAGTCCACACACAGTATCTTAAAAGCCATGAGCTCATCGCTTATATCAAATTTTCAATGCAATGCAAACTACAGCAATGGCAATCTGATTCCAATGTGTTCTCACTGCACTGGGCCAAAGTGTTATGAACTCAACTAACTCAACTGTTGTTTGATTTGGGGTGGCAGGTAGCCTAGTGGCGAAAGGTTGCTGGTTCGACTCCCCGAGCAGACTAGGTGAAACATTTTGTTTAGATGTAAATATGGTCGATGTGAGTTTGTGACCTATTCTCCTTTGTTTGTCCCCAGAAGACTTGCTCAACTCTGTTTAAGAAATAGGAACTAACTCAGTTTATTATGCATCGTCAACAATCCCACGCCTCTTGTGTCCTGTCCTCATAGTGCAGCGCGTCAGACTTTGAGTTTGGCACCGAGTGCCTTCATCTGGCTCTGCAGTACTGTGGCACCAATGCCAAGCTCATCGAGGGCCCGCCAACCCTGTGGAAGGTGAGCCAGCCTGGGACACTGGAACTCAGTTTGGGACAATGCCTATAAGCCTAAATTAGGCCATTGCCTTAGCACTAACTGTATGCTTATTACTAGTTTGTTATACAGGGACAAGTACAGATTTTAATTTATACATTGTGTATTGTATTTAATACTATTTGATATGATGACTGAAAGTAAAGGGTTTTTATGGTTTTGATAGACTTGAAATAAGCCAGTAATGGGGTAAGGCCTATGAATCTAAATATATTTGCACTAAAATTAACAATGCTTTTTAGAGCAGGTTTGATGCTAACATGTTGTTAAACTAAGTTTATTTGTGCTGTAGGTGACCTACAAACGAGATCTGGCTGCAGCAGAGTCCATTGTCAAAGGTATGTGACTGTGTATCTGTATGTATGTTTATACACAACTTCATCATTATACTGTTTTTAAGTGCAATATTTACATGATGATTGTTTGCCTCAGACAGTAACCATGTACTTTATAGACCTAATGCATGTTATCACTATTTTCTATACAACATAAGTGATGTAAAGGTGTTTTGTCCTGTGTGAGGCAATGCCAGTTTAGAATGGAATGGAGTGACGTAGACGAGAAATAGAATAGGATTTTATTGTTCTCCCAGGAAAATATTCTATGAAGTCTTGTTTAGGTTTGTCAGAAAGAACGGGAGGGTGTTTGCAGTCTCTGATGTGAATGCCATCCATACAAGTCAGGGCAGGGTAGAGCCATCATGGTCTCTACACAATCAGGGAAACATACATAAAGTCATCAACCCTACTCTTTACCTCTGTATGCACCTGGGCCAACCAATTAGATTATGACATATTGACAATAGTAATTATACCAAGAGAGCTTTGTGTATGAATGAATTCATTGTTTGTGTGTGTTTGGAGCATATGCAAGAATACATCTTCATCTGTGTGTGTGTGTGTTTCTTTGGCACATCACTTCCCCACGTAAATCAAGTTGAATCCCGAGTGCTGATGATGTAAATTAATTCTCACAATGTTTAAAGATGATTATCATTGCTAAGTAATGGAGATTTACAGCAAAAGTGGTCAAAGTACACTTTCTTTTTCAGAGACTCTCTCCCAGTCGGCTTGTGTTATCACAGGTGGGTCTGCACAGGCTACAGAGCTGGCCAACGCTCTGCAGAGGAGCATGGGAGCTTTGGACATGGTATGGTGATGATGATGTTGATTATGATTACGATTACAATGTTTGTGAGATTCCACATTCGATCATCACATTGATGTTTCTTCCACCCCACCCCTCCAACAACCCCCCTCTCCCAGACCATGTGAGCTCCACTTGGGTGGGCCCTGGTTAGACTAGCCATCTGCGGTCAGACCTATAATGGAGCTTGTCTGAAGGCTTCCACACCCTCCTCCCTCCATCCCCCCTCTGCCTCTCCACCTCTCCACCTCCCCGGCATGACGGAAAGCAGATGGCAGTCATATTGGTCATGCCATGGGAATTGTCTGATTAATTGAGTGTTCAGAGATGAGTCTTCACTCCCACCCTTCGTCCGTCATGTTGAAGGGCTCCCAGTTTCCCCATACCGTCCCCATATGACACATCTCCCATTCATTCTCAGTCATGGTGAAGGGGTCACGGGTTGTCATATCGTCCCCCACAAATCACACTGCACAAATCACACTGCACATCACACTGCACTCCATTCTCATTTGTTTTAAAATAGACACCCCTGCCTCCCAACATACCGTCCCCACATTACTGTCGAGAGTATGTTCCTTCCTGCATATATCAAAAAGTATATACAGTACATCCTCCCTCTGTAGTTGACAACAGAGAGGGGAAATGCATGGCGGATGAAGTGTTTTGGTGTTACAGGGAGAGCATAGACCCACCGACAGCTCATCCTCCTGTGAAGCAGTGCCAAGCCCTTCATCAGGCAGTACACGTCAAACAGGCAGCGGATCTAGCTGTCGAGGTGCTAGGCAGACCCCTGAGACGTATGGGATCCTATGAACCTAAGGCTTTGGCTCTGATTGGAACCATCGTTCCCTGCACTCAGGTGGCCGGTGGGGTCATGTTGGGTGCACGCGTGTCTGGGACCAGATACATCCTGATACATCCTTCCCAGGGGTTCGAGGGAGATGAAAGGAGAGGAAACGGAGAAGGAGGAATTAGCTTTGTGATCAGTGCCATTAATGAATCTAATACAGGGGATAAGGGAGGTAGAGGCTGAGCTGAGCTGGAGCTTGGAGGCGAGCACACAGTGTAGTGTGTGTGCAGGTGGAGGATTTGGCAGCTTGTGTGTGTGCTATTGTGGGGAGAATATGATTAGGGGATTGTCATAGCAGGATGAATATGGACGTGATCCCATAATCATAGTGGAAGATACAAAATAGACATTAAATTGTATTAATATGCAATATATTATAAACAATGTTCTTGTTAGCACTTTTTTTTCTTGTTCTGTACACAATTTGGTAAATAAAACTTTTTTTAGGTTTATAAAAGTAGTTGCCTCATTAACCCCAGATCACTTGTCCTTTAACAGACATTACCAGACCTTGTTCAAACAAACAGCTTTTATATCCATTAATGGTTATTTTGATTAATAAGTAAACCTATTAGTGTCATATTTATTTCAGTCTCCTGAGACAAAGGAATTGGAGTTTTACCACAAAAACATAATTCTGACATTAAATTAGAGCTGCAACTGAAACATCTGCATCTTTTTTAAATTTAGGCTCTGACACAATATGTGTCAGAGCCCAATCTAATAGACATTAATGTCATGATAGGAGGGGAGGATTTGATGAAGGGAGAACACCTCCATCCCTTCCTTATCTCTAACATTTTGAGCTTAGTATAAGATAGTATTTCATATTCACTCAAAATTAAATACAATCTTGGAACACATTAATTATATCACTCCTTTTTCCAAAATATTAACCTTGACCTACTAGATATTTTGTCATGGACACAGCCAGATAGAGGAACAGCTAGGGCTAGGCAGGGACAAAGCTCACTGAACTACACTTTGAGCACTTTATTCAAATCATGTCCATCCTTTCTCTTTGTCTGAGTTTCTCAGCATTTCAAACAAGCAACTCATAGTTCGAAAAAGTAATAGGTAACGCTTTATTTTATCGCCTGTTTTAAGCTGGGACTTGGTATTTATATGGTCTTTACTAGGAAACAATGCGGTAACATTGGGTACTTGATACCACTTATCAAACACTGAACTTTCTGAATTCAAACTCATAGTTTGGGGTAGTTCTCTTTTTTTCCTCTGGCAGCCTGGAACTTGATTTCTGCCTCGGTCACTGACTCTGGTGTGTTCTGTAGTTGGTCCTTGACCTCCTGTCTCCTTGGCTCTCCCAGACGGCCTCCCTGATCTTGAACAAATATCCCATTCCAGGATTTCATGCCCAACCAACCTTGTTTAAATCATGTCAGAAAATGTAATCTCGCAAATCTACATTTCTGACTCTGATGGTTTTCCCTCGGAACCCACAAGCAACTTATCTTTCTGGACCAAATAACCCTCCACATGTTTCCCGTAACCATTTCATATTTCTAATTGTCGTTGTTATTCTAAACGTTTAAAATCGGACAAGTCCCAGTCGGTGCCAAACACAGAGCGTGGATGTTTGTTTCTGTGTTTATTTCCTCTTGTGTATGAAATGTTAGACAGGACCAGGGAAGAATTACTAGGAAAACATGAGAGATGAACATGAAATGGATACACTGACTGTAGCATGTTGTACTGTTCATTCCATTCGTATGCAAGGGTGAATTCGTTGAAAGATACACAGCTAAAATGTGGTTACAATTACAGTGAACAAAAAAGCTTTTACCATTTTGGACTGCACTGAATTTTGATTCGATTTACAGTGTAATGAAATTTAACTTGGCTCATCTAGAATCTCCGGGCTTCTTTGTACGCTGTATCATTCTGCCAGGTCAGAGAGACAAAGAGAGCCCAGCAGTGGTTCCCTGTCTCCTTTCATTTGTTCTAATGAGCAATCCAGCCATGAAGAGAATTTAGCGTAAGATCAATGGTGTTCAACTCTAGTCCTGGAGCTTCGCAATGTACAGTGGGGGAAAAAAGTATTTAGTCAGCCACCAATTGTGCAAGTTCTCCCACTTAAAAAGATGAGAGAGGCCTGTAATTTTCATCATAGGTACACGTCAACTATGACAGACAAATTGAGATTTTTTTTATCCAGAAAATCACATTGTAGGATTTTTTATGAATTTATTTGCAAATTATGGTGGAAAATAAGTATTTGGTCACCTACAAACAAGCAAGATTTCTGGCTCTCACAGACCTGTAACTTCTTCTTTAAGAGGCTCCTCTGTCCTCCACTCGTTACCTGTATTAATGGCACCTGTTTGAACTTGTTATCAGTATAAAAGACACCTGTCCACAACCTCAAACAGTCACACTCTAAACTCCACTATGGCCAAGACCAAAGAGCTGTCAAAGGACACCAGAAACAAAATTGTAGACCTGCACCAAGCTGGGAAGACTGAATCTGCAAAAGGTAAGCAGCTTGGTTTGAAGAAGTCAACTGTGGGAGCAATTATTAGGAAATGGAAGACATACAAGACCACTGATAATCTCCCTCGATCTGGGGCTCCACGCAAGATCTCACCCCGTGGGGTCAAAATGATCACAAGAACGGTGAGCAAAAATCCCAGAACCACAAGGGGGCACCTAGTGAATGACCTGCAGAGAGCTGGGACCAAAGTAACAAAGCCTACCATCAGTAACACAATACGCCGCCAGGGACTCAAATCCTGCAGTGCCAGACGTGTCCCCCTGCTTAAGCCAGTACATGTCCAGGCCCGTCTGAAGTTTGCTAGAGTGCATTTGGATGATCCAGAAGAGGATTGGGAGAATGTCATATGGTCAGATGAAACCAAAATATAACTTTTTGGTAAAAACTCAACTCGTCGTGTTTGGAGGACAAAGAATGCTGAGTTGCATCCAAAGAACACCATACCTACTGTGAAGCATGGGGGTGGAAACATCATGCTTTGGGGCTGTTTTTCTGCAAAGGGACCAGGACGACTGATCCGTGTAAAGGAAAGAATGAATGGGGCCATGTATCGTGAGATTTTGAGTGAAAACCTCCTTCCATCAGCAAGGGCATTGAAGATGAAACGTGGCTGGGTCTTTCAGCATGACAATGATCCCAAACACACCGCCCGGGCAACGAAGGAGTGGCTTCGTAAGAAGCATTTCAAGGTCCTGGAGTGGCCTAGCCAGTCTCCAGATCTCAACCCCATAGAAAATCTTTGGAGGGAGTTGAAAGTCCGTGTTGCCCAGCGACAGCCCCAAAACATCACTGCTCTAGAGGAGATCTGCATGGAGGAATGGGCCAAAATACCAGCAACAGTGTGTGAAAACCTTGTGAAGACTTACAGAAAACGTTTGACCTGTGTCATTGCCAACAAAGTATTGAGAAACTTTTGTTATTGACCAAATACTTATTTTCCACCATAATTTGCAAATAAATTCATTAGAAATCCTACAATGTGATTTTCTGGATTTTTTTTCCTCATTTTGTCTGTCATAGTTGACGTGTACCTATGATGAAAATTACAGGCCTCTCTCATCTTTTTAAGTGGGAAAACTTGCACAATTGGTGGCTGACTAAATACTTATTTTCCCCACTGTATGCTGGTTTTGTCCTTGCTTTCTAATCAGGGACTAATTTATTATTGGGTAACCAGGTGTGTGGACTGAGACTCTGGTTGAAATTATTTGATCAAGTGCCAGGGATACATTCATACCAGCATGGAAAACCCTCTGGGACTGTAGTTGAGCTCCCCTGCATTCCAATAGAATTTAACAGCATTAACTAACATCATTATTTGTTTTTTTCTGTAAAATGTTTCTTTGTATCTTTCTTCAAGGAGGTGGATGTGATCTCAGACTTGATAGGAGACAATGCCAAATCTCTGTCAAAAGAGTGGAACTTTATTCAAGTTTCTGTAAGTTCACACTTCAGGACAAGTTTAGGAAAACAGAAAATAAGTTAGCCTGTTTCAACATTATGCATATTGTTTATGTTATTGCCAATATGTTTACCATGTTGGAAATAGAAGGTTATGCACATTTTCTTTATTTGCTGTTCAAATAGCCAACTCAACAATATTCCACTATTTTCTGACAATTGCTTTTAATTTTTATCCATAGGTGAATAATTCTTGGTTGTCTGAAGTTGGAGAAATGCTGAGTGCGTTGGAAGTGGCAGACCGAGCACTCCTGCATCCAGTGGTCATTATTTGGGTGAGTTGAGTTCACATGGGGATAAGTGTGTGAATAGACCCTCATATGAATTCACAGTTGCCTTACCAACACTCTCGTTCTGGTACTGGAAATTAGACTCTTCAGTCCTCTATGCTTGGGGCTCTGTGCCCTTACTGTTCCCTTTGCTTATCGTGAGTTGGCCATGTTGCTTTAAGGATGGACTGTAAGCTTGCGAAGGCCATGGAATGCTCTGATGTTTGGGTATTCCAGTAGCAATCACACACATTCAGAACAAGGTGAGTTAGCAGAGTTAACAGAGAACATTGTGTGTGTGGGTGTCGTGTGTGCTTAGTGGACTTATTGGCCGTTTTAGCATGTCTCAATCAGGTTTCCCACACTGTGAATGAACTTCCGTTGGGTGTTTTCTAAAGCACACGTCTGGCCCAGGCAGGCTCTAGTTTCCTCAAGGTACATGTACTACATGGCCAGCCAGCCTTTTTCCGCTTGTAAAATGTTCACTTTGCAGTCAACCTCTGGTCCCTTCGACGAAACTATGTTGCTGTTTAGAAACCCTATACCCCCCCTGAGAGTGCTTCACTACTTTCACTTACCGCTTGGCTCGGTTCAGATGTCAATATCAACCACAGAGCAACATTAACTCATGACAGCTTGAGTAGAACCCCCCCGCGAATTGATCTAATTGGAACCCAAAAGAAACATTTACGTTATGAGGGTCCTGTTTTACTTTTTGTGATTTAACTTTTTCACCCGGCAACAGCACAACTGCCAAAACAAAGTGAGGGGAAAAAGGTGCAGTGGGCTCGGGGAAGTTGCATTCAGTTTTTTCTCTAAGCGAGTCTTTATGTCTTGAAAACAACTCAGTTTTAATCATTGCAAATGTCATACAGGATAACTCGGTTAAACCGCCTGCCTTGATTTGTGTTGTGAGGCCTTGTTAGGTCTTCAATGAACCTCTGCGCACGCAAGTACTCACACACACACACATACAGCTCCTCTCCGCTGGTGTGGAGCTAGGTTCCAGGCTGCATTATTGTGGGAGCAACGCTCTCCGCCACACCAGAGTAAACACATCTGTGTCTGACTTTTCCCCACAGTTCTTACTGTGGACCAGATTCCCTTTTCACAGGTAGATAAATCTAGGACCCCCAACATCCAGCACCTTATTAAAAATAAATTTACTCCCGGCCTAAGTCGATTTCATGGCAGCTTAAGGATGTCCCACATTAAACATCAGCATCATGGGAAGGCTTAATTCCAAACAGAGTTAGCGAGGTGGGAGGCTGAATTCCATACAAGAGTTGGCTCACAGAGCGATCTCAGAATTTCCCGGTCTTAATCGAGGACGCTAAAATCAACAGTGAGGGATATCTGGGTGGCGTTAGATGGCACATGTTGTTCTTTCTTGAGGGCTTAGTCAAGCGTTTCCCAAACTCGGTTCTCGAGATCTCAAGGGGTGCACGTTTTGGTTTTTGCCCTAACACTACACAGCTGATTCAAATTATCAAAAGTTGATGATTAGTTCATTATATGAATCAGTTGTGTAGTATTAGGGCAAAAAACAAAACATGCACCCCTTGGGGTCCCGAGGACCGAGTTTGGGAAACCCTGGCTTAGTCGGTAACTTTAAACAATGACCTAGCAATCAGGGTGGGAGATAATCGAGTTTCACAGACAGAGTGCGTGGCAATCGATTCAGATATGTGCCTGGTATTGATCTCATCTAGACTTAAGCCAAACTGAAGACACACACTCCCTGGCACCTTCTACTGCAGCAAAACAAATCAATAATATCACTTATTTGAATTTAAACAGATGTTGATAGACAAGTGATTTACTTAACTTATTCAAGAAATGCTTGACTTATAATCATATAATGATATATAATAGAACAATAGAAGGTAGAACAGATTAATTAACACATTTGACATTGACCTTACAACACAGAGCCTGTATATGAAGACATAATTGGAGTGAATTCACCCTGTCGAGCATCAGTCAACAGCCCAATTAGGAAAATATGTTTAGCAGCAGCAGTGGAGACTCACATCATTTCACATCCCATGCATGACACACTAAGTGAATCATCAGTGGTGGTTTATGCTGTCTTTAATGTGGACCCATCTATCTAAATAAACACCATGAGGCCTGCAGTTTTCCAATCTGATGTGTGTTTACCCCGAACACTACAACACACTCCTCCAACATCCCTCCCAAACGAGGACCTTAAATAAACATGCTTGTTCAGTCATAGCACGTCTTTCTTACGAGTGTTTGAACAATGTGCTTTAATTGATCCAAAGGTTTAAACATTCTCTAAGTCTCTGTAAGAGATTGTCATTATTGGCAGGAGATGCATGTCTGACTGGGTGTGGCGGGACTTATTTTAATAGGTGTATTTGAACGTGTCGAATGACGACTCGTCCGCCAGCGAAGCAATGGGAGGAGAGCCGGCGGCCATGATGGAGATCGCCACAGGAGCCAAGCTCGGAAATATTTTACTCTATGGCATCCAGCTTCATCACTCAAAGGTATGCCCCCTTGTTTTGTTTTTTATACCTGGTCTTATGTCCTGCTCAAGTGCATTTAGAGTCCCCCCTGGAATGCATGTTTCAAAAAAGCCAAACAAAACAAAACTGAATGAGAACTGTGTAAGTCCTTGTTCTAGAGTCTTGTCTCCTCATGCATTTGGACTTGAGGCTAATTGTGCTGTCTGTGTTAGATGTTGGACGTGTGTGTGTGTGCGTGTGCTTACGTGTGTGGGTGTGTGTGTGTGCGTTCTTGTGCTTACGTGTGTGGGTGGTTAGTGGGGGGAGTATAACCTTTTAACCTTTCCATCCAGACACAGATGTTGTGTTTTGTTTTTAATAAAAGAAACATGCAGAGGATAAAGATGTCCTTCAAGTGTGAAAAAGCCATGTTACAATCACACACACATTGATTAAAGTGTTTGCCTACCGCACACATACCTCAGCTGTGTCTC
This sequence comes from Coregonus clupeaformis, assembly GCF_020615455.1. Lineage (NCBI taxonomy): Eukaryota > Metazoa > Chordata > Actinopteri > Salmoniformes > Salmonidae > Coregonus > Coregonus clupeaformis. Next base: position 32,481,710 of record NC_059228.1, on the reverse strand, counting down.
ATGGGAAGGCTCTGTTCTGGATGGGGTTTGAGGTTCCCCATTGGCATGTCAAAAGTTCACTGAAGTTGTCAGGGTTGATGTGGTTGACCTGAAATGTGTTTCTGTCAGCATTTACATGATTATATGAATGTGAAACACTCCTAACACAGGATTAGAGATGGCGGGATGTGTGTTACTGAAGCGATTGGATTACTGCTGGCTAGTGGCTATGTTGCGGTCACCCATAACAGTAGGTCGCAATAGCTGGAAAGGATATAGAAAAGCCAGATGTTCTCACAATAGAAAAGCCCCACCAAAAAAATGTAATGGTTGTAATCTTGTTGTGCAACAATTGATATACATGCCAGTGAGCTTCGTGTTTGTGATAGATTGAGCTGTTTGGACAAATGACAGCTTCAATTTCCTGGCAGCAATAACACATCACAAACCAATGGCAGTACCTCACTGTTCATGGCAGATCGAGGGAGGTTTGAACCATCTCTTTTGATTTTAGCCTTGTCAGCATTAGCTAGGAGGAATTAAACCTGAATAATGGAGTGTAGATGGATTTCCATTTTTTTGAGTGTCGACAACGTCAATGTGTCATCTAATTAAAACGAGGTGCTTTGTATTCTTCACGGAGAAGCATGCAATGCACCTAGTTCACATGTGAGTTTGATTGTGCAATCGGATGTGGGGTCTTTGTTCTTTGATTCCCAGCATGCCAGAGTCTTCCACTGACCTATGGAGATTGATGCTCTTAATTAGTCATTCCTGTTCCAGTTTTATGAGAAAATGCTTATCCTTATCAGATAGTGGAACAGCCGACTAAGACCTTGCATAAATCACTGTGATAGGTTTTCTGTTATAGTGAGGATAATTCTTCCCAGATGGGCTTATTCATACTTGTCAAAAAGGGTTGCCAATACTCCCTTTTTCAGTCCTCCTGGCCTCCAGATATGTACAAATATATCTGTGTTAATGCAAATCCACAACTTAAACTCATTGCTTCTGTGTTATTTCATTTTCATATCCCCCAAATGGCTGGACAATATTTGATGAATTGTAATTTAATACAATATCCCCAAGGCCCTGTTCAATCAGACATTGTAACTCCAAGACTGGGAAACCTAACCAAGATTGCATGTAGAGTTCCTATACTCTACATGACCTAGTGCAAAGAGCAAACCTTAGGTTACCATTGTGTGAAAATGAAATGAAATGTACCGGCCTATGACTATGTTAACCAAGCCCTCACTGACACACATTCACACTGTAATTATAACAAGAATGGAAAGTCAGTGATTGTTGTGTGTTTTTCTCTCCAAATTAAATGTTAAACAGCAATCTTGTTTTGTTTTGGGGATTCTAGAATGTCCATGTTGTTTAGAGATGGAATTCTTTAGCTAGTCATGTAGAGGGATTCTTGTTGTAAGAACTCGATAAGGATCAGTAAACCTACTCTGGTAAATACAGTCTCAAATATCATATTGAAAATTGTCGTTCTTATTGTCGGAGACTCGCCTGATTTCCCCTTTGACATCTGTAAGTGTAGATTTTGTCATATTTCATTTCCTCGTATGCCAAGACATTTGGCCATTCTCTGGGACTGCTGCAATGTTTCCACTATGGAGAACCAGGGGTGAAATGTCACCCAAGAATCTCTAATCGAATGTGAGGAGCTTTGTTATTTTAAACAAATCTTCACTGACTGGAATGAAACCCTTATCTTACTAATGATATAGATCCCCTATTGCAGCAAGAGGAACTTGCAAGCAAAATTACCTGATGGTGTCTGGTGATAGTGGAGTACATTTTCAGTATTGCTCCATTGTATACTGGTATACTCTGCAAACTGAATGCAATGTAGTATATTTATAAGGACCAATACTGGAGTGGTTTAACTGATATCTTACTGGGAGACAATGTTTTGTTGCATTAGGAGACTCTGTCTTATATATTACATGCAGGGTCTATTCTTGGCCCCTTGGGATCTATTCCTCAGGGATCTATTCTTGGCCCCTTGCATTTCTACATAGTCCCCCCCAAACTGAATGTTCTTGTTCTTTACAAGATTATTACTGGTTGGTTGTATTCTCTGTTTTTGCTCAGTATCGACTTGGTCCTTAGAGAGGATGAGAAGGGGAAATATCATGTAGTTTATGTATGAGGTAATGTGACCCAACAACAGCATACTGCTCTTGTTCCTCCCTAAATGTTTTCACTTTTGTTGTTAAATGAATGGTTATTGTCAACCACAGTAAGTAGGGATAGAGAAGAACAATAATGGAGATAATTTAAATGATTCTGGTATGTATCATACTGGGGAATACAAGACACACCCTGAAGTCTGTACTGGAGAATTGAGAACTGAGAATGTCTGGGATTTGAGTTATATTTATCTACAGTAGAATGGACTGCCACATAAGTACACTTTTGCACATATTAATGGCAACTTTAGTAATATTTTAGCTTTAAAGATTAATAAATGCATGCCATTTAAGTGTATATAAATGATGAATTTCTTCATCCCCAACTCATTGGCCTTCAGAAAATGTATTTTTGGACCCAAAGTTGATCTACTGAAAGGAGCCATGACTGTGGTTTCATGTTATTCAAGGCAACACCCACAGCTGGAATGCAGCGTGGCAGAACCATTCCTATGTTTACCTAAGGTAAAGATTTCTCCCAAGCTGAACAAATGGAGTCATGGACAATGAACTGCCGCCTTTGTGGAAAGATCTGTGATCAAAGTGCCTCTGCAGACCTGTTACGATGGTGTTATTCTACCTGGCCAAAGATGCATACCTGACATGTGTGCCATGATGTATGAACACTGAACACTCAGACCATTTAAGCCGTTGGCTGAAGTTGTCGGTGGTGAGAGTTGGGAGACGCTCTAGCGCAGTAAGCCGATCTTACGGTGTGAAAACTGTGATCGTATCCCCTATCAATGGCTGCCGCGGCGATAGGAAGTGTCACCGGATCCCCCCCTAGCGCAGGGTCCTGGCGACCTGTCACCGCATGAAAAGAGGGTTGTCACGGTGATATATGGGCGCTCTAATCCCCGCAGTGAGAGCCCTGATGTTTACCCGCCCCGCGTTTCCTTCTCCTCAAAGAGCCCAGACCAGGAATACCTTAAACCTGAGAAGAGATTAGCCTCTGGAAAAGACGGGGAAAAGAAGAGAAAATTAAAGAGAAAGAGAAAGCTCTATAGGTCTATTCTCTTACCTGTTTAGGTCCACCGTCCGCATGGCAGGCAGGTGAAACTCTACACCCTTCTCATAGTCTTACCTGGACGTGCACCCTCACCGAGGTCACAGGGGATCAACGGAGAGCAGGGACGACCACCGCTACTGTGATCTCGGCACGCTCCCAATCACTCTCAACAATTATCCTGGGCTGAGATGCCACGTGTATTTGTGTTAACTAAGATGTGTAACAGACCTTGAGTAGGTCACCCTTCAAGAGTACTTTCATATGGGCGGCAGGTAGCCTAGTGATTGGAGCGTTGGGCCAGTAACCGAACGGTTGCTAATTTGAATCCCCGATCCGATAAGGTGGAAAATCTGTCGATCTGCTCTTGAGCAAGGCACTTAATTGCTTAATCCCCGAATTGCTCCAAGGTCGCCGAGAATAATGGCTGAACCCTGGCCGTGACCCCACTCTACGAGGGTGTCTCAGGTGGAGTTGGGATATGCAAAAAACACATTTCCATTTCACACTTCACACTTGTACAGGTTACCTACTTGTACCTGCAGTGAAACAGGAGAAATCTAAGCACTATTTGACCTTTGTTAGAAAAGGACCCACACTGACACGGTGTGAATGCAAGGAATAAGGAAAACTGTAATTAAAATACATGAATAAGTAATTAAAATACATGTGGTTAGTTTGCGCTGTTGATTTGATATTTGTCATGTACCAGGGTTTGGAAAAAGTGTACTGCATAGGAAAAGTGCTTGCAAAAACTCAACACCAATGTGAAATGATGGGGGGATTTGAAAAGCTGTTTTGCGTTACTCCAATAACATATACGACAGCGCTGACAGATTGGGCCAATCTCCTGTAGATCTTCTAATGGTTAGCATCAGATTTATGTTCCAATATGCAGCCGCTCGTTCACACAGTATTTTCCCCTGTCATAAGCCGAATTAATTATCTTTGTTTTCTCATAATGATGTCTGTAACTGTTATGGTGGATCCCTGTGGAAACCGAGATAAGAAACCCCCTGGTAGAGTCTCAAATGACACCCTTTCCCCTATATAGTGCACTACTTTTGAACCAGGGCCCATAGGGCCTTGGGAAGATGTGGACCCAGGCGACGTGCAGGATATCAAGCTTGATCTTTTGTGCCCAGAGTGCGGCAGATGTTTGTCGGTATGTGTGAAACTCAACCGCAGGAGTTTGGCTAGGGAGGAATTAGACATACCAAAAGCACTGTTTACTCAGCTTTGATTTGGTCGATTTAAAAAGACCAGCAATGGGTTCTCTCACTCTCAGTGATAGGACTTGACTTAGACTCGGCATTCCAACTACGGGAACTATTAAAAACAAAATGATATGTTCTTATAGTGGATTAATACATTCCAGGTCTCTCTAAATTAGTTTGTAAACATATAATCAGGCAAAGAACACCAAAGTGTATTCATATGTGTATTTACTTTACCACTTGCTTTGTGCGCTGTGACCACCCACAGTATTGGCGGGTAGAGTTTCCAAGTCTTGGTGATGTTGTGAGGGACATAGCACTGGAGGGATTACGCTTTTGCTTTACAGGCTCCCTTAAGGCTTGTTTGTATAGTGTTCACCTTCCAGCTGTGTGCCTGTGTCTACATTAGGGGAAGACCTCACTGTAATACGGTATTGTGTGTTTTGGGCAGTGGAAAATCCTCACAGTAAACCTTGAATGTAATTACAATGTTAGAACATCATACCTGCAGATATATTTGAAGGTGATGATAGAATCCAATTCCAAACGTTTTGATTTGATTTAAATCATTAATGCGCTGTCTCAAACACCCATTGGTATTTTTAGTGAAGTGTTTTGATATTAATTGCACGGCCCATTGCCTGCCCACTCAGTCTCACACTCATCGTCTGGTAGGCTGCACCACCTGCATATCCCCTCGTTGTTTAGTCTGTGAGATGCTGTTGTTTTGACAGAAGTGTAGAAACACATTGTTGCACCAGTGTTTGTATGCCTGGCTTATGGGAGATATGTCTGCGATTACATTCTACCTCCTTGTTTGGAGTGGAAGTGAGGACGCTAAGCCGTGACCAGGATGTACTGGGTTCAAGTACAGGGTGTGTCATGTCTGGGGTGTCAGTGAGCAAAATACCAGTACTTGTATTTGACCTGAGATGTCCTACGATACAGACCGTGTCATGTTTATCTGTAATGTGGGGACTTTCTACTATGATAACCAAATGAGGCGTGTGTGTGTGTCTGTCTGTCTGTCTGTCGTGTGTGTGTGTGGGTGTGGATGGAGTTTGGTATGTCCCAGTGCATACATCCTCAGTGCATACATGTCTTCATGCCTCTATAACTGAAGAGTCATTGTTCTGGTTACTGTTAGAGGTATGTCTGTCGGTGGGTCAAATTCAAACAAAGTCATCACTCATTAGAACTTGTTGAAATAGCACAGCATTCATTCTGAAAAGACCCTATGGAAACACAAGCTTCCTTTATTTTCATTGCTGAAATGCTCTATGTCCCATTTTGACTGGGTTTGTTGTTTGGTTAGCCAAAGGGAAGTCTATACATACGGTACTTGTCAGGATATTTTGGAAACTCACTTTGAAAGGGGTTTTCTCGCTGTGCTGTGAGCAGTTTGTGCAACACACAATTGTCTTGTCAATGGGGTCTAAGAAGCAGGTATGTATCAATACAAGTGCGGTTTTCCCACTCATGCATTCTCATACAATACGTGTCCTTTTCAATAGAAGTGCGGCAGAATGGGAGGGACAAGGTCATCCCAAATACAGATATTCTGGCACCTTGCCACGTTCAACGCCTCACCCTAAAATCATTGACCAGCGGCCTGTCACATTTTCTCACTTCCAGACCCTTTAGCCTAAATCACTAATCCCAAATCAGTGGTTCAATTGTTGTGTTGGGTCCTCCTAACTTAGCATGGCCCAAGCAGTAGCCTTGTAGGCTGTACTTTGGATGAAATTACCCCAAATCTTGGGTGTTAGGTTTGGGCTCATATCAAGTCTCTGAACCGGACATTAACCAGACCTGCTATCCCCCTCTGTCTGTTTGGCCCCTAGCTACCACCTTCCCCTAGAATGAGAGGGGAGGGGGTGGGGGGCCCTCAATACCCACCAAAGGACATGCTGTCAGAAGGCCCAAACACAATCCCTTTAAACCAAAGGGAATAGGTGTTTTTTCCCCAATCCTATTGTACCAATGGGACTCACCTCATAGGTCATTTGGGGAGAGCTTCTTATACAACTTTTTCTTATTTTAGCCTACTATTTTAGATGATAATAAGCAAGAAGCTAATTTTCAGCATTGTTTTAGCAAGGCGGATCTGCTCATGGAAGAGTTTGAAACTGCTGGTTAGCTGTGATGCTAGTCATGATACTCTCCTCGTGGCTAACAGTACAACAAGCATAGACAAAAATGACAATACGTCCCAAATATTTGTCATACAGAATGTCTCAATAGGCCATTTGGACGATTTCTCTGCTGGGTAGTGTGATTCTAACAGCTCTTTCCAGTGCACTTGGCCCTGCGCTACTGAAAGCTTTTCCATGAGCTGTTTTTACTGAGGACTCCAGCTCCACTGGCACACCATTAAGGGAACAGAAGTGGGAGCCCTTGGTAGCTAGTCAGGGCTTGAGATCTCAAAATGACAGATGCGTGCAAATTGTCAGTGTTAAAACTCCGAATTGCTAAAACCCAAAGCTTCAAAAAGCCCCTTCATGTGTGGGGGTGGACTGCTATTCACGGCTCTGCTTCAATGATAGTAGATAAAGGTTGATCGCATCTGTGGCATTTAAAAGTAAAGTTAGCTAGTACGCAAAGGATTGCTTATTGTGTGGTCTGCTGATGTTTTCTCCTCTTTCAAAGACGTGTAGTCTTACGCCTGTCAAAATCCTCCTCTTAAACAGTATGCAAAAATAGTCTGTAATGATTTGAAGTTCCATTCTGTAAACGTGTGGTTTCAGTTTGGAATAACAAGGCTAGTGTGTGTGTGTGTGTGTGTGTGTGTGTGTGTGTGTGTGTGTGTGTGTGTGTGTGTGTGTGTAGCGCATGTGTAAGAGAGATCATTTGTGTTTATCCCATATGTCACTAACTTTTGATACCTTTAGATACCTATTCTAATTTCATTTGTCAATGCACTTTTAAATAAACACATCCATGTAGAAATGTCATGTATTAGGTACTAAAATATTAGATGTGGATGATTGATGTAGAGGAGTAACTTTTATGAGTATAAATGTATGCGCTGCTCTTGGATTACATATGGCATATATAACACTTTTCCCACTAATATGTACAAATGATGGACTTGTCAGGGAGATTTTATATATGAAAGTCCATGGCAGATTGTCATTATAAAGTCGAAAGTGAGGTTACATCATGTCTAATATTGGTGAAATATATTATCAAAGTGCTCTGTGGTTTTAGTCTAATGCTGCATTTGTCAAGCTCGTTTGGGTTCTAGGGCTATTATATTGTTTATGAAATCTTTGCTAGATACAGTGAGGGAAAAAAGTATTTGATCCCCTGCTGATTTTGTACGTTTGCCCACTGACAAAGACATGATCAGTCTATAATTTTAATGGTAGGTTTATTTGAACAGTGAGAGACAGAATAACAACAACAAAATCCAGAAAAACACATGTCAAAAATGTTATAAATTGATTAGCATTTTAATGAGGGAAATAAGTATTTGACCCCTCTGCAAAACATGACTTAGTACTTGGTGGAAAAACCCTTGTTGGCAATCACAGAGGTCAGATGTTTCTTGTAGTTGGCCACCAGGTTTGCACACATCTCAGGAGGGATTTTGTCCAACTCCTCTTTGCAGATCTTCTCCAAGTCATTAAGGTTTCGAGCCTGACGTTTAGCAACTCGAACCTCCAGCTCCCTCCACAGATTTTCTATGGGATTAAGGTCTGGAGACTGGCTAGGCCACTCCAGGACCTTAATGTGCTTCTTCTTGAGCCACTCCTTTGTTGCCTTGGCCGTGTGTTTTGGGTCATTGTCATGCTGGAATACCCATCCACGACCCATTATCAATGCCCTGGCTGAGGGAAGGAGGTTCTCACCCAAGATTTGATGGTAAATGGCGCCATCCATCGTCCCTTTGATGCGGTGAAGTTGTCCTGTCCCCTTAGCAGAAAAACACCCCCATAGCATGTTTCCACCTCCATGTTTGACAGTGGGGATGGTGTTCTTGGGGTCATAGGCAGCATTCCTCCACCTCCAAACACGGCGAGTTGAGTTGATGCCAAAGAGCTCGATTTTGGTCTCATCTGACCACAACACTTTCACCCAGTTCTCCTCTGAATCATTCAGATGTTCATTGGCAAACTTCAGACGGCCCTGTATATGTGCTTTCTTGAGCAGGGGGACCTTTCGGGCGCTGCAGGATTTCAGTCCTTCACGGCCTTGAGATCATTGACAAGATCCTCCCATGTAGTTTTGGGCTGTTTCCTCACCATTCTCATGATCATTGCAACTCCACGAGGTGAGATCTTGCATGGAGCCCCAGTTATTTTGTGTTTCTTCCATTTGCGAATAATCGCACCAACTGTTGTCACCTTCTCACCAAGCTGGTTGGCGATGGTCTTGTAGCCCATTCCAGCCTTGTGTAGGTCTACAATCTTGTCCCTGACATCATTTGAGAGCTCTTTGGTCTTGGCCATGGTGGAGAGTTTGGAATCTGATTGATTGATTGCTTCTGTGGACAGGTGTCTTTTATACAGGTAACACACTGAGATTAGGAGCACTCCCTTTAAGAGTGTGCTCCTAATCTCAGCTCGTTACCTGTATAAAAGACACCTGGGAGCCAGAAATCTTTCTGATTGAGAGGGGGTCAAATACTTATTTCCCTCATTAAAATGCAAATCAATTTATAACATTTTTGACATGTGTTTTTCTGGATTTTTTGTTGTTTTGATTTGTAGTTGTAGTTGTTATTCTGTCTCTCACTTTGTAGTTGTTATTCTGTCTCTCACTGTTCAAATAAACCTACTATTAAAATTATAGACTGATCATTTCTTTGTCAGTGGGCAAACGTACAAAATCAGCAGGGGATCAAATACTTTTTTCCCTAACTGTAAATTAAATGTTAAAGAATTGACCTACCGTTGTTGTGAGAGCACCAGGTCTCAGATACATGTGTAGGGACTTTTTTCATTGTAGCCCACAACACAGGTGGCTACTATACCTAGTGTGTATACGTATTCATTGGTACACATATTTAGAGCAGGCATTTGACAAGCATTGATTACAATACAATCATTACATTTATGCTGTTTCAGCCAATCAGCATCCAGAATCCAAACTACCTGTTTTATAATACTTCTACTCCAAGTCAGGTGTCTTTTTATTCCATATGTCTCAGCACTCCTCTACATCTCAGAGATACTGTAGGCCTATTTGTGTGTGGTGTTGCACCCCAACCAACTGTTTTCCCCATCCATATTAAACCTCTTGAAGACATGGTGAGACTGAGAGCCAATGGAAAACCACCTCGGCCATGGAGGACATGTTATTGGGTCTGACTAGACTAGATGGTGCTGGAGACATGGAGAAATGAAAATCCCCCTCGTTTCAGATTCCCTCTCTCTCAGCAAGTGAATCAAATCAAATTATATTTGTCACATGCTTCGTAAACAACAGGTGTAGACTAATAGTGAAATGCTTACGGGCCTTTCTGAATAGAAATAGTGACACGAGGAATAAATACACAGTGAATAACGAATAACAATAACGAGTAAAAATAACATGGCTATATACAGGGAGTAGAAAATAACATGGCTATATACAGGAAGTAGAAAATAACATGGCTATATACAGGAAGTAGAAAATAACATGGCTAGATACAGGAAGTAGAAAATAACATGGCTATATACAAGGAGTAGAAAATAACATGGCTATATACAGGAAGTAGAAAATAACATGGCTATATACAGAAAGTAGAAAATAACATGGCTATATACAGGAAGTAGAAAATAACATGGCTATATACAGGGAGTAGAAAATAACATGGCTATATACAGGAAGTAGAAAATAACATGGCTATATACAGGAAGTAGAAAATAACATGGCTATATACAGGAAGTAGAAAATAACATGGCTATATACAGGAAGTAGAAAATAACATGGCTATATACAGGGAGTAGAAAATAACATGTCTATATACAGGGAGTAGAAAATAACATAGCTATATACAGGGAGTAGAAAATAACATGGCTATATACAGGGAGTAGAAAATAACATGGCTATATACAGGGAGTAGAAAATGACATGGCTATATCCAGGAAGTACCTGTTGTGTGTCTGTGTGTGTGTCTTGAGTGCATGTGCTCGTAACAATGGGCCAGATAGGGCCTCATTAGTGAGAGGGGTTTATGCATCCTGCAGCGCCAGCAGTAGAAAGAAGAGAGGAGGGGAGCACTGAACAGACAGAGATTCTGCCAATGACAGAAAGGTTTAGTGGGTGAGCTAGGGTCAGGAGAGGTTCCCGCCATGTCTGTCAAGCCCATCCAGAGTAACTTGAGTGAGCTGCGGTTACTTGAGTGAACTGCCATTATTTATGCCTCGGTTTCCTCTTTCTGTCATCGGATAGGCCTACATTTCAATCTGAAACCAGTTATACAGTGTGTTCAGAAAGTATTCAGACACCTTCACTTTTTCCACATTTTGTTACATTACAGCCTTTTTTTCTCATCAATCTAAACACAATACCCCATAATGACAAAGCAAAAACAGGTTTTTAGATTTTTTGCAAATGTATTACAAAAAAAAACTGAAATATTACATTTACATAAGTATTTAGACCCTTTACTCAGTACTTTGTTGAAGCACCTTTGGCAGCGATTACAGCCTCCAGTCTTCTTGGGTATGACGCTACAAGCTTGGCACACCTGTATTTGGGGAGTTTCTCCCATTCTTCTCTGCAGAGCCTCACAAGCTCTGTCAGGTTAGATGGGGAGCATCGCTGCACAGCTATTTTTAGGTCTCTCCAGAGATGTTAGATTGGGTTCAAGTCCGGGCTCTGGCTTGGCCACTCAAGGACATTCAGAGACTTGTCCCGAAGCCACTCCTGCGTTGTCTTGGCTGTGTGCTTATGGTCGTTGTCCTGTTGGAAGGTGAACCTTCGCCCCAGTCTGAGGTCTGAGGTCCTGAGCGCTCTGGAGCAGGTTTTCATCAAGGATCTCGCTGTACTTTGCTCCGTTCATCTTTCCCTCGATCCTGACTAGTCTCCCAGTCTAGGAAGTGTATTGGTGGTTCCAAACTTCTTCCATTTAAGAATGTCATGCAATAAAATGCAAATTAATTACTTAAATCATACAATGTCTGAGTGGCGCAGTGGTCAAATTAATTACTTAAATCATAGGCTCCTGAGTGGCGCAGTGGTCTAAGGCACTGCATCGCAGTGCTAACTGTGCCACTAGAGATCCTGGTTCGAATCCAGGCTCTGTCGCAGCCGGCCGCGACCGGGAGACTCATGGGCGGCGCACAATTGGCCCAGCGTCGTCCAGGGTAGGGGAGGGAATGGCCGGCAGGGATGTAGCTCAGTTGATAGAGCATGGCGTTTGCAATGCCAGGGTTGTGGGTTCGATTCCCACGGGGGGCCAGTATAAAAAAATATGTATTCACTAAACTGTAAGTCGCTCTGGATAAGAGCGTCTGCTAAATGACTAAAATGTAAATGTAAATGTGATTTTCTGGATTTTTGTTTTAGATTCCATCTCTCACAGTTGAAGTGTACCTATGATAAAAATTACAGACCTCTACATGCTTTGTAAGTAGGAAAACCTGCAAAATCGGCAGTGTATCAAATACTTGTTCTCCCCACTGTAAATACTTTCCGAATCAAATTATTATATTCATTGTTTTGTTGGTTTTCTCCCACAGTAGTAGGCGACAGCGGCGACAGCCGGCGACAGTTGTGTCCACTCAAAGCTGTAGTGACTTCAAATGGACTCAATTCTTGCTCATGTACCAGAGAGCGACTAGTTGATTTAATAATGCGTTGTTATATTTCAAAGGCATGTATTTCCCGAGTGGAAATAGTTAAACGCAAAGGCTTAGACGGGGCTTATAACTTTGATCCTCCTTGGTGATCTCCAGTTGCTTTCTCTTGATTCCTCTCTTTTTTCATTTTCCAGCAGGCAGACTTGTCATGTTGCGCTCATAACCAAACAGACCTCGTTAAGGGGAGTGATCATTAGCCTGGTGGTTAGATGGGCTGAGATTGTAGCTGTCTCAAATGAGCCCACGTCATGGCACTATACTGTTAAAGTTTTCCCAGACTTTCCCTTAGACGATGCACTTGAGTGGTAAATAATGGACTAATGAACAGGTTCATAACATTTATCATCCTCATAGTCCACTAATGCCTCGAAACACATGGAACATTCTGGAATTGTTCCCTGTGATGAACTGATTGCCATTGCCTTTTTTAAGAAGTTATTTTTCTGAATTAGATTGAAGACGGTTTGAGATAAAAAAAACAAAAGAATGCATTGGTGATTACTTATGGTGCAAAAGAAGGGGAAGAGTTGCAATCAGATTTCCTAGAATGCTTTGATATCTCGCAAAGCTTTGGCTCCCAATCTCTGACAAACCAACGTGTATTTCTGTAATGGAGGAATATCCAGTCAACGTTGGGGTAAACGAGTGCATTTGCTGCCATATTCAGTTGACTGCTCACAGATGTATTGGCTCCCATCCTCATTGCCCAACCTGGTCTCCGAGCATTTTGTATTATTCTGTATGTAAATCCGGGACACTTGATTTAGTATGAAACGCTATGTTTCATATGGTGTGTATTAATTGGTGGATGTCCATCACCCATTGTATGGTATGTTACAAATTACAATTTGTATTATATGTAAAGAATTTCCTAAATGCATAATATGTTATGAATTTGTAAAACGTACAATATGTTACGAGTTCTAACGAGGTGGCTACTGTAGCTAGCTGGCTATCGTTAGCTAGGCTAGGAGTTAGGGTTAGGGTTAAGTTTAGGAGTTAGGTTAAAGGGTTAAGGTTAGGGTTAGGGGAAGGGTTAGCTAAAAGGGTTAAGGTTAGGGGAAGAATTAGCTAAAATGGTTAGGGTTAGGGGAAGGTTTAGCTAACATGCTAATTAGTTGCAAAGTAGCTAAAAAGTAGTAAATCATTGAAAGGTTTCTAATTAGCTAAAATTGTCCGTGATGAGATTCGAAATGGCAACCTTTAGGTTGCTAGACTTTAGCGTTATACCCCCACCCATCCGCCCTGACCAACCACCCTACTTTAGTTTTTGCCTTAAGTAACCATCTGTCTTATGTAACCATACCAAACATAATATATCTTACTTATTTGAGTTCACAGAATTACGTTTACTATGTAACGTCTAGTCTATGAGACCAGGCTGCATTGCCAAGTACAAGTAATTAAAGGGATGCATTACATTTACATTTACATTTAAGTCATTTAGCAGACGCTCTTATCCAGAGCGACTTACAGTTAGTGAGTGCATACATCATTTGTTGTGCATGAGTTCATCTGACTCTGGGGAAGTAGATAAAGCGCTTAATTGCCAAAATCCAGAAGTATCCCTTTAAGTAAAAGAACAATGACTTTGGTACATCTTAAATAAAAACAGGAGAGACTAATTTTTTTAAATTCCCTGTGCTTTTAAAATCAGGGCCAAATGTAAATATAAAAACTTAATAGGCATACACAGGAAAAGCTGAAATGAAATACTCCTGGAGCCTGCTCAAAGCTATCATATTTTGACTCCATTATGACTTTGTGTTGCTTTAATCAATAGATGATTGCTGATCCGTCTAGCAGCAGTTGTAGCCTCGGATCCCCTCTTGGTGTGGTTAATGCTTGTCATCTGACTCCCCAACACTGGTTCTGATTAGGGAGTTGCTCCAGGAGTTCTGGATCCTAGTGATCAGTCACATTAACCACGGTCAGGCCTGATTCCATGGTTGCTGCTCTGAGCGCTCTCACACCTCACCACGTACATTCCCCTGCGCCCCTACACGTCTTTTAGGTCTGGTCACTGATAACGTTTCATCTGAATAATACCCAGGAGGGGCTGAATTATAAAGGTTTCTATTACAATTTTACACAATGAATTCAAACAACAATCCAATTACAAGTCATTCCACTGGGAGATGAGTGCAGACACCAACTCCTTGTGACTCTGAGGCTGTCCTAATATGGACACCGTTGCAATAGATTAAGCACTATAGGTACACAAACGAGTAGTCACTCTAACAATCATTCAAATCAATTCAAACATGTGGAGAACGTAAGTCTTTAATGAAATCTCATTTCATCACAGTTTCCAATGCTTCGTGACTAGGCTGATATTCAAACTCATGAGGTCCAATGTGAAATTGACCAGGCTGAGGATAGAGTGGTGATCAGTGGTGGAACAGGACAGCAGCACCATAGTTCTCTAAACACTGCTGGGTCTGAAAGACAGAAACCAGCCTTATCCCAATGCTTAGGCCTCATCAAGCAACTATTAACCCAAACCGGGAGTCACTTACTGATGTCAGGAATGGAAAAGGGAGTGAAAATCCATTTAAAAAATCAATTTGCAGGCAGCCTGGAAAAAACACACTGCACAGAGGAATCATGAAAGCAAACGACCACAACAGTAGAGAGTCTTTAAAAGCAGTGGGACCCTAGCCTGTTAGATCAGACAGACACAAACATTATGTCTGTAGTTGAACGTGTGGTTTGCTGCAGATCTGTGTACTCCGAGCATGTGCTGACCAACTGGCAAGTGTCTTCACTGACATTTTCAACATGTCCCTGACTGAGTCTGTAATACCAACATGTTTCAAGCAGACCACCATAGTCCCCGTGCCCAAGGACTCTAAGATAACCTGCCTAAATGACTACCGACCCGTAGCACTGACGTCTGTAGCCATGAAGTGCTTTGAAAGGCTGGTCATGGCTCACATCAACAGCATTATCCCAGAAACCCTAGACCCACTCCAATTTGCATACCGCCCCAACAGATCCACAGATGATGCAATCTCTATTGAACTCCACACTGCCCTTTCCCACCTGGACAAGAGGAACACCTACGTGAGAATGCTATTCATTGACTACAGCTCAGCATTCAACACCATAGTGCCCTCTAAGCTCATCACTAAGCTAAGGATCCTGGGACTAAACACCTCCCTCTGCAACTGGATCCTGGACTTCCTGACGGGCCGCCCCCAGGTGGTAAGGGTAGGTAACAACACATCTGCCACACTGATCCTCAACACGGGGGCCCCTCAGGGGTGCGTGCTCAGTCCCCTCCTGTACTCTCTGTTCACCCATGACTGCATGGCCAGGCACGACTCCAACACCATCATTAAGTTTGCCGACGACACAACAGTGGTAGGCCTGATCACCGACAACGATGAGACAGCCTATAGGGAGGAGGTCAGAGACCTGGCCGTGTGGTGCCAAGACAACAACCTCTCCCTCAACGTGACCAAGACAAAGGAGATGATTGTGGACTACAGGAAAAAAAGAGGACTGAGCACGCCCCCATTCTCATCGACGGGGCTGTAGTGGAACAGGTTGAGAGCTTCAAGTTCCTTGGTGTCCACATCACCAACAAACTATCATGGTCCAAACACACCAAGACAGTCGTGAAGAGGGCACGACAAAGCCTATTCCCCCTCAGGAGACTGAAAAGATTTGGCATGGGTCCTCAGATCCTCAAAAAATTCTACAGCTGCACCATCGAGAGCATCCTGACTGGTTGCATCACCACCTGGTATGGCAACTGCTTGGCCTCCGACCGCAAGGCACTACAGAGGGTAGTGCGTACGGCCCAGTTCATCACTGGGGCCAAGCTTCCTGCCATCCAGGACCTCTATACCAGGCGGTGTCAGAGGAAGGCCCTCAAAATTGTAAAAGACTCCAGCCACCCTAGTCATAGACTGTTCTCTCTGCTACCGCACGGCAAGCGGTACCGGAGTGCCAAGTCTAGGTCCAAAAGACTTCTCAACAGCTTCTACCCCCAAGCCATAAGACTCCTGAACAAGCTAATCATGGCTACCCGGACTATTTGCACTGCCCCCCCACCCCATCCTTTTTACGCTGCTGCTACTCTGTTAATTATTTATGCATAGTCACTTTAACTCTACCCACATGTACATATTACCTCAACTAGCCGGTGCCCCCGCACATTGACTCTGCAACGGTACCCCCCTGTATATATAGCCTCCCTACTGTTATTTTATTTTACTTCTGCTCTTTTTTTTCTCAACACTTTTTTTGTTGTTGTTTTATTTTTACTTTTTTGTTAAAAATAAATGCACTGTTGGTTAAGGGCTGTAAGTAAGCATTTCACTGTGATGTCTGCACCTGTTGTATTCGGCGCATGTGACCAATAAAATTTGATTTAGATTTGATCTGTCCAGTATCATGCACTGTAAACTGTAAAGAATGCCCTCGCTCGGGCTTACGAGTGCAACGGGACCTGTAATTCAGAAACACACATTAGAAAAAATCATATAGAGGTTTAATTTTGAAGTTGTCCCTTTTCAAATTGCTTCCGTCTGTTAATTGAACTCGCGTGAAATAACATGTGGGCAACGATAATTTCCCCACCCACCCTGCGAATGGGAATTCTTAACAAAATTTGATTTAGGAGAATTTTGATGTTTTCACTCAATGTTTGTTTGGCCGATTTATGGACATGCATTTTTACATTATATTTTTGTCATTTAGCAGACGCTCTTATCCAGAGCGACTTACTGTTAGTGAGTGCATACATTTTGCATACTGGCCCCCCGTGGGAACCGAACCCACAACCCTGGCGTTGCAAGCGCCATGCTCTACCAACTGAGCTACAGGAGGAATACTATACTCAGCCTGGTCAATTTCACATTGGACCTCATGAGTTTGAACATGCGGTAGGCATTACAACACCGGAGAACGTGAGAAGGGCTGCTTTTCCAGGGAGGAATCCTCCTAAGAGACAATGGACTCGACATGGGAGGTTCTGTGTAAGACACGGTTTCTGTCGATCACAAGGCTTCTGGTGTGATCCCAGCAGGTTGTGTGAGTCTGAATATCGATGGGTATACTTGGTGGATTGTACTGTTTTTGTCTGTTCTTAAGGAGCTCAAAGGGCTGTGTATTATATTTGAACAGTCAAACACGTGTGAAGCAGATCCTCCCCACTGTGATTGGTTGGATGGATCAGGATATGCACCAGCACAGCATGTCTGTCTGTGGATCAGATTATGCAGACGATCCAAACACCATCTCTCTGTATGTCTGTATGCACTGAGGATCCTAACAGTGCCTCTCTTTATGTATGTGCATGCTGCAGGAGGCTACACTTTGGGGGCGGTCAGTGGAGAGGGTGGCCCAGATGTCATGTGCTCTGATCCGGGACAGAAGCCCCGCCCTGACAGGACAGCTGCTCCAGGCGTGAGCCAACCCGGAAGAGCAGACCACTTCATCCAGCCTCGCCTCGGACCACCCTTATCACTACCCACCTACGGCTTGGCCACAAGGTGTGTTTGAGAAACACTCCAAGCCTTCAAACTCTGTGTATGGCGTGAACTGCACTAGAAAAAGGAACAGTGTGATGGATTGGGAAGAGTTTAACATGAGACGGGTGTATATGGAGACAGTTTGCTTTGCAAGTGTGTGAGACTGTCTATAATCCTACGGTCTGAGACTTCAAACAGTACTGCGTTTCATTCACATGAAGAAATACTACAGTTTACTATAGAATACTACAGTACTTACTATAGAATTCTGTAGTAAACTATAGTACAATATACTACACACTGTAGTATCCCTCGATCATGTGTAGTACTTACTATAGAATGTTGTAGAATACTATAGTAAATACTACAGTAATGTCCGCAAAAACACTACAGTCCGCAAAAACACTATGCTTTTTTAACATTAGTAAATACTACCGTATTTAATTTGCATATACCGTGCCCATTACCCTCCCCACCCATAATTGTGTTCCCTACAGGTTATAGAAAAGAGCAGAAGCTCTGAATTATCCAATCAGACCCCAGTCCTACCTACCTACAGGTTATGGAAAATTAGCTCTTTTAGTATTTCTCCAATAGGTTTCCTGAAGGAGAAAGCCTCCACTTCTATGTAAAAGATAATAAAACAAAAACACTATAGTAAATACTACAGTAATGTCTGCAAAAACACCACAGTAAATACTACAGTATACTACAGTCTGCAAAAACACAACAGGAAATACTACAGTATACTACAATCTTCAAAAACGCTACATTAATTACTATAGTATATACTACAGTTTTCTTTTACTACAGTATTGATACTATAGTTAACTGTATATAATACAGATTACTACAGTATACTACACTCAATACTATAGTATTTATACAATAGTATACTATAAAAAAAATGTGGGATGGTCTCTAGATCACTGGATAAAGGTGCTGCTGAATGGAGGAGAGGAGTTGACATCTACTGTATACATGTGGGATTTTGTACTGCCGTGTTTGAGTGGAGGTATAAAATGAGTGCCACATGTAAATGTTATTAAAAGATTGCTTTCAATAAAATGACTTTTCTTTTCATTTTAGCCATCACATAAATTCTTTGTTTTGATTATGCTATGACCGCAACATTGGGGGTTCGCAGACCACCTCGGACATCTCACTCTCCCTTTGGTTTCAGTGCTGTATCAACCATTTTGTAGAGAATCTCCCTATGGCATTATAATGACACAATCCCTATGGTTGCATATTCCATTCAAATGGATACAGTAGCACAGACCTTACATCAGTGTTTCTGGTAAATATACAGAACATGATAGGGACAATGTAATTGCTTTGTCTGAGACCCCACACATCAGTTGAGCCCATAATGAAGCAGCTTAGTCCTATTGAAGCTCCTGCTTCCTCACAGTAACTCCCTGGAGCTGTATGGACTAATCATACATAGTAAGATGGGGCCCAAGGCAATAGTCTATCATCCTACTGTAAGTCTTTAAGTGAGGCATAGTTCAAAGGTACACAGAATCCAGGGTATTAGTGTAACCTTGTTTATCCCTCCTCTCAGTCAGCCTTCACTCACACCTGTGTGCGTGTGAGAACGTGTAGGCTACACGTTGGCTACAGTATGTGTGTGTGCTTGTGAGAACGTGTGTGTGTGTATGTTGTAAGTGTGCTTGTGAGAACGTGTGTGTTTGTGAAAGAGAGACGTCCCAGAGAGAGAACAAGGATTCCCTCAGCTTAATGTTTTTCCTCACAGGAGTGGAAGAAAGCCTCAACATCAAAGGGCTTTTTACTCTTGATCCCAGCACATTCCACAGCACACCGTACCGAGGTGGAGAGCGATTGGTTTTGTTGTTGCTTTGTATGTGCCATTTACACTTCCATGGCGGATCTGATTTCCAACATTTTACATCCTCCATAATTGAGTGGAATTCCGACTGTTGAAGGAAGCTGCCTCGGGGAACGTCAGGATCACTATACTCTGCATGCTTCTAGACATGAGAGGGAATGTCTTAAAAAATATGTATAAACCTTGCTTCAGTTTTCAGAGGGAAGGTTTTATCATAATATGATGCTATTTGTGTTAAAACATTTTCTGCATGTGATTTGCTCATCTTTCAGTTCATTAGTTGATTGTCTGAGGACTAGACACTAAAATGTTAAAATGTAGACACTGATCAGAAAAGTTAGTGTACTCAGTTACATTATCGTTAATCTCTGAGGATATAGGGACACCTGGTGGATAATCATGGTACAGCATGAGCTCTTTAGAGTTGTAGTTTGTTCATTCTCCACAAGGGACTCTCATTGAGCTCACTTCCATTAGGGTATTTGCTGTAGCACAGCATTTCCCAACCCTGCTCCTCGAATACCCCCAACCAGGGGCGTAACTTTCACTGGGGATGGGGGGACATGTCCCCCCCACATTCTGAAATTGCAATTTTGTCCCTCCCAGTTGTATCATTTGAATGTGATACAAAACGAGGCAACTGTGTGCTTTAGGACCATGCAGATACCTCCGAGTGGTCGGGTAGGCTGTTTGGAGTGTTTATCCGACTGGATGAAAAAATTATAATAATATTATATCCCCCCCACTTCTAAAACCAAAGTTGCGCCCCTGCCCCCAACAGTACACACACATTTTCATTGTAGCCCTGGACAAACACAGCTCTTTCAACTCATTGAGGGCTTGATGATTAGTTGACAAGTTGAATCAGGTGTGTTTGTCTGGGGCTACCATAAAAATGTGTACTGTTGGGTACTGGAGGACCAGGGTTGGGAAACACTGCTGTAGTACATTTAGCTTTAAACAGTTGTACAGGCAATAAACATTATTTTTATTTTGTAAAATAAGTGTGATCACTGATCTTTATCTCTAATTAGTTATCAAAATATATATGGTTATTTGGTAATCAGTGTTTCTGATCTAGACACCTTGGCTTAGCCTCTCCCTCCTTTAGCCTCATGGTTCCAGTCTCATGGTCTACCAGACTGCGTCTGGCTGAAATCACAGTCATAGTCATTTGTTATGTCTGAGCAGACCTAGTTTTAATCTAGGCAGATATCGAGACCACGGCCACCACATCGCAGAGATAGGAAGGTTTTTCACTGTTATTCACTGTTTCACAGAGCTGAATAGGATAACTAACACAGCTCCCACTAAATGGGGGTCTGTAGGTCTGCCAGACCCAGACAGCCAGTCATCACCCTCACCAGCCAACCGCAGGTTTGATTATGGCCTTGGCATGTGTGTGCGTGCATGCGCGTGTGCGTGTGAGAAAGAGTGTGTGTGTGTGTGTGTGAGTTTGCGTTTGTATGAGCGCTTGTGTGTGTGCGTGCTAGAGTTTCCTCTAAACTTGGATCACTACTTGGATCAGTAAATTTAGGAACTCTGGGCCAGAGGGTCCCTTAGAATACAAAGCAGCAGAGAATACACCCACATACCACAAGAAAACCGTTCTTCCTGGATACTGAAAAACAAATATATCAAGGGTCAAAAGAGCAGTCAAAGTGTAGAGGATACCGTATACAGACGGGATGCACAGATCAATGTGTGTAGGATATATGGTGCCAAGTTCAACAGTGTTATTTACAGTCAGGAGGTGAGGTATTTAGTGAGCTGAACCCAGGTCAGTTCTGTTGAGTGCCACTTATGATGTCATTCAACATCTACAGTGCCATGCAAAAGTATTCATCCCCCTTGGTGTTTTTCCTATTTTGTTGCATTACAACCTGTAATTTAAATGGATTTTTATTTGGATTTCATGTAATGGACATACACAAAATAGTCCAAATTGGTGAAGTGAAATTAAAAAAATTACTTGTTTCAAAGAATTATAGAAAAAATAAATAACGGAAAAGTGATGCGTGCATATGTATTCACCCCCTTTGCTATGAAGACCCTAAATAAGATCTGGTGCAACCAGTTACCTTCAGAAGTCACATAATTTGTTAAATAAAGTCCTGTGTGCAATCTAAGTGTCACATGATCTGTCACATGATCTCAGTATATATACACCTGCTAAGCAAGGGGCACCACCAAGCAAGTGGCACCATGAAGACCAAGGAGGTCTCCAAACAGGTCAGGGACAAAGTTGTGGAGAAGGACAGATCAGGGTTGGGTTATAAAAATATACCCGAAACTTTGAACATCCCACAGAGCACCATTAAATCCATTATAAAAAAATTGAAAGAATATGGCACCACAACAAACCTGCCAAGAGAGGGCCGCCCACCAAAACTCACGGACCAGGCAAGGAGGGCATTAATCAGAGAGGCAACAAAGAGACCAAAGATAACCCTGAAGGAGCTGCAAAGCTCTACAGCGGAGATTGGAGTATCTGTCCATAGGCCCACTTTATGCCGTACACTCCACAGAGCTGGGCTTTTGGTGAACACGTTTGGTGTTCACCAAAAGGCATGTGGGAGACTCCCCAAACATATGGAAGAAGGTACTCTGGTCAGATGAGACAAAAATTGAGCTTTTTGGCCATCAAGGAAAACGCTATGTCTGGCGCAAACCCAACACCTCTCATCACCCCAAGAACACCATCCCCACAGTGAAGCATGGTGGTGGCAGCATCATGCTGTGGGGATGTTTTTAATCGGCAGGGACTGGGAAACTGGTCAGAATTGAAGGAATGATGGATGGCGCTAAATACAGGGAAATTCTTGAGGGAAACCTGTTTCAGTCTTCCAGAGATTTGAGACTGGGACGGAGGTTCACCTTCCAGCAGGACAATGACCCTAAGCATACTGCTAATGCAACACTTGATTGGTTTAAGGGGAAACATTTAAATGTCTTGGAATGGCCTAGTCAAAGCCCCGACTTCAATCCAATTGAGAATCTATGGTCCAATTTGAAGGAGCTGGAGCAGTTTTGCCTTGAAGAATGGGCAGAAATCCCAGTGGCTAGATAAGCCAAGCTTATAGAGACATACCCCAAGAGACTTGCAGCTGTGATTGCTGCCAAAGGCGGCTCTACAAAGTATTGACTTTGTTTTTTTGTCTTATTTCTTGTTTGTTTCACAACAAAAAATATTTTGAATCTTCAAAGTGGTAGGCATGTTGTGTAAATCAAATGATACAAACCCCCCAAAAATCAATTTTAATTCCAGGTTGTAAGGCAACAAAATAGGAAAAATGCCAAGGGGGGTTAAAACTTTCGCAAGCCACTATAGATCCTCACTAAAGCTATTATGAGAGGCACAAAACATAGCTGCAGGAAGTAGGGGTGCTGAGGGTGCTGAAAAATCAGAATAAAAAATATATTTTAATAAAATATACTAGTTCTGTATTAGCGAACCAATAAAACCATCGGTAGCACGGTATAGTCCTCCTATAGCTCAGATGGTAGAGCATGGCGCTTGCAACGAAAGGGTTGTGGGTTCGATTCCCATGGGGGGCCAGTATGAAAAATGTATGCACTCACTAACTGTAAGTCGCTCTGGATAAGAGCGTCTGCTAAATGACTAAAACGTAAATGCAAATGTAAAAAGACACACAACATTCAGTAGGGTCAGCATTTTTGCATACATCAATACTGCCATCTAGTGGAGTGAAGTGTGTGAATTATAATTAATATTAAAATTAAAATTAATAATTAATTAATAATTAATTAATAATTGAGGTGATTGAGGTAGTTTATCCAAACTGGTTATAATTACAACAATCACCAGTGCTTGGGCCAACCAATGCAAACAGTATCTATCATCATTCAGTACCACTGCATGGTTGTTGTCTCAGGGTTGGTTATAAACACACAATGACCACAGTTATGGGATCAACTATATTGCTCTATGGGGGGGTGTATGAAAGACTGACATGGAGGGTTACATTTTCCAGTATACAACACATTTATCAAAATCAACCAGATAAATGAGAAAATGATTGAGGTGAGATTAAAGTGAAATGAGTGTGGGGAATGAGTATAAACTGAGTGCTGATGATGTAAATGGTTAACACAAAGAGCAGACAGAGTAACACAACTTATAGTGGGTATAAGGCTCCAGTTCTGTCTTATGCTCATTTGCACCTAGAGAGAATATATTGAACATAGCTGTAAGAAGAGATACAGAGAATCGCGCCGCGTGTGTGTGAGTGAGGGAGACACTCACACACTACATCTGTAATGTAGACATTCACACCCTATGGACCATTACCTTTTACTCAAACAGCCATGTGTTTACAGCTACACACACATCCGGTGTGCTCGCCATGCTGTCTCAGCCCTCTACAAATATTGCACTTAAGACACTCTTCTTCCAATAACTCCTCAAAACACTCCTTTCCACTTCACACTTCTCCAAATTCTGTTGATAACACTCATTTGTCTCCCCCCTCTCTCTGTATAAACATTGAATAATATTTGTCTTCAGTGATTTTTCGGTAACTTTTAAAGCGTTGCCTTTTCTTTCCTTCCCTCACTCCCTCCATCCCACCCTCTCTCCCTTAAGTCCTGTATGGTCTCTGCTTTTCACCACATAAATTCATTCCACATTCTCTCTCGCAGAGCTGTCACTAGTCCACACATGCAGTGAGCTTTATAGATGAGAATCAGCAGGGTATCAGCTCTCTGATGGGTTCCTATGAAACTGGAGGAAACAGAGACTCAGGCAGAAAGTGTTGAAGTATTGTCTGACATCAGCCCCAGCCCTGGCCTGTCACATTCCCCACTGTGCTCAACGCACATGGCTTTGGGTAGGTCCAGGAGTTTCACCAGACCACATGACATGACCAGGAAAGATTCTTGGCCCTAGTTATAGCCTGGCCTCAGTGGAGGCTGCTGAAGGGAGGACGGCTCATAATAATGGCTGGAATGGAGTGAATGGAATAGCATCAAACACATGGAAACCATTTGTTTGATGTATTTGATATCATTACACTTATTCCGCTCCAGCCATTACCACGAGCCCGTCCTCCCCAATTAAGGTGCCACCAACCTCCTGTGCCTAGCCTGCATGTCCCATCCCCCACTGTGTTCAATTCACATGGCCATGGGTGTAAAGCCAGGAGTTTTACCTGCATGTGAACTGACAAGGAAATATTCTGGGCCCCAGTTACAGCCTAAACCAGTGTTTCCCAGGCTTCTCCTTGAGTATCCCGAGGCAGTTCCACTTATTTGATTTATTCCAGTAATAGCACACCTGATTCAAATAGTCAACTATTCATCAAACCCATCATTAGTTGAATCAGGTGTGCTATTGCTAGATTACATCAAACATGTGGAACTAGCTTGGGGTACTCGAGGAAAGGTTTGGGAAACAAACCTGATCCAAACTCATCCAAAAGACTCCATCAGCAGGAACGAGGTCCAGATCCAGCCGACATAGCAGCCCCATGCCAAGATCCTAGGGTGGGCTTGGTTTAGTAGAGTGAAGTGGTCTAAATTGGGCTCTGTGATTATCCGCCATTACGATTACCACCACAGGCCGGCCCTATCGCTCATCATGGCTGATTATTTGTATTTGGAAGGGTAGAAGTGCTCTGTCGTAGGTGGAGAGAGTGAGTCATGTATGTGGAAGGGGATATGGTGATGAACTTTACAAATGGGGATGTCCCTCTTATGTAAACTAAACAGCTGAGAAACCAAACAAAGGGAAGAGGACAATCATGAGGTCTAGGAGTTAGACTGGGATTAGGATGGCGGTCTACAGTTATTTCACTCAAGTGTGCTGTGTGTCATGGACTCTAGTCTAAACCACTCAGTTACAAATGGTCTTGCAGTAACTGCTATTCATATATATGGGGTAGTAGGAGAGTCTAATTGGACTGAATTTCTGGTAAAGTACATCACTTAGAAACGATTACATGTTTTACTGAATCCAATTTTGATGTGCGTTGTGATCTGTGCAATGATATGTGTGTGCGTGTGTGTGTGGGGAGACAGAGGGAAGAGAGAGCAGGGCAGAGAGAGAAAGAGAGAGCTGTGGACCTGACACTGGTTTTACCTGTGAGCTTTCTGTCACGGCAGGAGCTCCATCACTCTGACGGCCATGTTGCAAATCTGCATGCAATTCAGATGATGGAATATCAACATATTTCAAGGTATCTTCCCTCCTCTTCCGCCGGAGGAAGCAGTCATCTTTGTTGTTTTCTTTTCTCCTAAACTCCTTGGATGCCTCTCAATCAAGCACACCTTCAGTGAGTGTCGAGTTAAGTGAACACACACACCTATGCAAACTCTGTCACACTTTTAATTCCCATTGGTACAGAACTGAAAACATGAGAGCAGAACATGCATCAGGGCCTGAGCATATTCCCATTGGATTGCTGTGAAAGATTGTAACCATTTTCCAGATTAAACCCTCAAACCTAAAGCAACGTACTTTGTTATCATATCATAACCATGATTTGTATTATGCTTTGGGAAGAAATGACTAATAACACACAGTATCAGCCATCCATCTAGCCACCACACTGTGCAGCGTAACATCTTTGGAGAACTCTCTCAGTAGTCTACATGGAAAATGCTCTCCCTTTGGCAGCTCTCAGCGTCTCCCCAACATGATTTATGACTGAATCAGTCATACTGTTCACTTCCTCTGAGGGAAGTCTCCAGACATCGCTCTGACTTTTCTTCTACTGTCACGTCCCATTTAGATAGACAGCTCTGGGTGGAATTTAATGTGTGCCTTGTTGGCACATACAGTGGGGAGAACAAGTATTTGATACACTGCCGATTTTGCAGGTTTTCCTACTTACAAAGCATGTAGAGGTCTGTAATTTTTATCATAGGTACACTTCAACTGTGAGAGACGGAATCTAAAACAAAAATCCAGAAAATCACATTGTATGATTTTTAAGTAATTAATTTGCATTTTATTGCATGACATAAGTATTTGATCACCTACAAACCAGTAAGAATTCTGGCTCTCACAGACCTGTTAGTTTTTCTTTAAGAAACCCTCCTGTTCTCCACTCATTACCTGTATTAACTGCACCTGTTTGAACTCGTTACCTGTATAAAATACACCTGTCCACACATTCAATCAAACAGACTCCAACCTCTCCACAATGGCCAAGACCAGAGAGCTGTGTAAGGACATTAGGGATAAAATTGTAGACCTGCACAAGGCTGGGATGGGCTACAGGACAATAGGCAAGCAGCTTGGTGAGAAGGCAACAACTGTTGGCGCAATTATTAGAAAATGGAAGAAGTTCAATATGACGGTCAATCACCCTCGGTCTGGAGCTCCCTGCAAGAACTCACCTCGTGGGGCATCAATGATCATGAGGAAGGTGAGGGATCAGCCCAGAACTACACGGCAGGACCTGGTCAATGACCTGAAGAGAACTGGGACCACAGTCTCAAAGAAAACCATTAGTAACACACTACGCCGTCATGGATTAAAATCCTGCAGCGCACGCAAGGTCCCCCTGCTCAAGCCAGCGCATGTCCAGGCCTGTCTGAAGTTTGCCAATGACCATCTGGATGATCCAGAGGAGGAATGGGAGAAGGTCATGTGGTCTGATGAGACAAAAATAGAGCTTTTTGGTCTAAACTCCACTCACCGTGTTTGGAGGAAGAAGAAGGATGAGTACAACCCCAATAACACCATCCCAACCGTGAAGCATGGAGGTGGAAACATCATTCTTTGGGGATGCTTTTCTGCAAAGGGGACAGGACGACTGCACCGTATTGAGGGGAGGATGGATGGGGCCATGTATCGCGAGATCTTGGCCAACAACCTCCTTCCCTCAGTAAGAGCATTGAAGATGGGTCGTGGCTGGGTCTTCCAGCATGACAACGACCAGAAACACACAGCCAGGGCAACTAAAGAGTGGCTCCGTAAGAAGCATCTCAAGGTTCTGGAGTGGCCTAGCCAGTCTCCAGACCTGAACCCAATAGAAAATCTTTGGAGGGAGCTGAAAGTCTGTACTGCCCAGCGACAGCCCCGAAACCTGAAGGATCTGGAGAAGGTCTGTATGGAGGAGTGGGCCAAAATCCCTGCTGCAGTGTGTGCAAACCTGGTCAAGACCTACAGGAAACGTATGATCTCTGTAATTGCAAACAAAGGTTTCTGTACCAAATATACCAAGTTCTGCTTTTCTGATGTATCAAATACTTATGTCATGCAATAAAATACAAATTAA
>NC_059228.1:32383924-32451424 GCF_020615455.1 Coregonus clupeaformis | reverse complement strand
TCAACATAGCCTTTCAGTACACGCAGTAAAATATGTGAGGGTGGCCTATGAGACTCCCTCTCCAGTGGACCCAAACCTTACCTCCTCCTCACCATTCCTACATTTCTGACTAATTTCCCCCCATGTGATTAAAGCCACCAGATGCTCTGGCAAAACCCGTAAATGACCAAACCCATAAACTCACAGCTCTGTTTCTCCAACAGCTCTTTCTTGTGGAGAGCGCTAAGAATGTCAGCCGGCATCTCCCTTCAGCACGGGATGCCACAAATACGAATTTTGAACAAAGTGTTTACAGTAGAAGGCTACGCTGATGTGATCTAGATGTAAACACGCTGGATCAGGGTGTGTGTGTAAACGCCTGGGTGTGTGTGTGTGTGTGTGTACCAGCCTCTGTGTGCAAACCAGGGTTTGTGTGTGTGTGTGTGTGTGTGCACGCATGCGTGCATGTGCAAGCCTGTGTGTGTTTGCATGTGCGTGTCTGTGTGTGTATTCCAGCCTGTGTGCGTACTGTGTTTGCCTGCTGTGTGTTCTGACTCCAACCCTCTGTGTTGTATAATTAGCACGTAGTAATCAGCTCTATAAAAGGTCGATCTGGTTTAAGGTAAACAGACAGGCTTATATGATACAGTCCATTAAGAAGAAAAAATGGTGCTTGGTGCAGTGTTTGATCAGGAGGTCCTCAGCAGAACACAGTTATTTACACGACTTACCACAACTATGGCAGTGTTGCTCAGTGTTGGGCATTCTAATGCCAGGAGGCCATCTTTTAATTGGGTTTATTTATCGAGGAGAAAGGGAAATGGTGTCTTGATTGCTGAACATGTGTGAGAATGTTCCTGTAAATGTTTGGTGTTCTTTCATCTTAAATTGAGAGATGTGTGTTACCTCAATAACGGCACTGGGGGACATTGTACCTGTGGGAAAAGAAGTTCCATGTCTGTCAAACGTGTTTAGAAGATGTCAAAGCTCGTGCTTTGTAAAATTCCATAAATATACAATGTATACATTGTTATAAACACATATATTCAAATTATGCTGAAGTTGAAGTTAAAGCAGTTACTATAAATGTTAAACACATTGAGACAGTGTTTATAGGCCTAAAGGAGCTAACAAGTGTAGGAGATATAAACAATACAACCCACAATCCGTCTTTATGCTGGCCGTCTTTATGATGACTGAATTAGGGGAATTTTATCTCACTTGGTCTGGGAATTCTCTGGCAATGGTGCATCAATGTGGGGGATTCAGTATCAACAACTATCATTAGTAAATGTAAACAGCTGGGGAAGACACTGAGGAAGCACTGAGTAAAAACTAGTCGAAGGAAAGGAGTTTATTTCTTCAAAGAGGTGTGAGGAATTTGTAAAGACAATGTGTGAGTCAGGAACAGTCAGTGACTGGCATAAGCAACATATCAAATCAAATCAAATCTTATTGGTCACATACACATATTTAGCAGATGTTATTGCGGGTGTAGCGAAAGGCTTGTGTTCCTAGCTCCAACAGTGCAGTAGGATCTATCTGGTCGCTTAGGGACCCCGGCTGCTAGGGGGCCTCCAACTCAACTTACTGTTGAGCGTTAGAATAGTAGAACAGACAAGGTGCAAGAAACGAATTTGGTTGTGCATCAGCGGTTTTTCTCTTGTTTTGTCAGTCATTAGTCTCAGCGGGGTCGTCAACAACCGGATGTTCCGGTTTTCAGGGGAAATGGAAGAGAGTGACTAACAAAATCAATGGGGGCCCACTGGAGGTCAGGGCCCCTGGGCACATGCCCTGCATGACCGGTCGGTATTCGGCCATGATTACTACAATGTTTGTGGACAGTAAAAAGGCGTGACTCCATCTTAACTCATCCTCCGCATTTACTGAATTGGTTGAACAGTGCAGAAGAGAACCTCTCCCGACAGTTTTTACAATTCTCGTCAAGACCAGAATGTGGGGGATCTAGTTTCAGGCATTTCTTTTACGCCTGCTACGTTAGGTTAGTCCGTCACTGACAGTCACTCAATTAGCCATGTCAGCTAACCATTTTTAGATTGGTAAATTAGTCTAGCCAGTTAGTCTAGCCAGTTATCTAAACTTGTAGGACTCATGGCCGAATACCAGAGGTGGGACAAAGTCATTGTTATGCAAGTCACAAGTAAGTCTCAAGTCTTTGCCCTCGAGTCCCGAGTCAAGTCGAGTCAAAGATGAGGCAAGTCCCAAGTCGAGTCAAAAGTCAAAGCCATCAAGTCTCAAGTCGAGTCCAAAGTCCTACATTTTAGTTTCGAGTCATTTCAAGTCCTCTTAGCAAGCCTTTGCAAGTCATTACAAGTCCTCGTAGCAAGTCTTCTCGAGTCATAAGGCGCAAGTCCAAGTCAAGTCACGAGTCATTGATGTTAAAGTCCAAGTCGAGTTGCAAGTCTTTGTACATTTTGTCGAGTCGAGTCTGAAGTCATCAAATTCATGACTCGAGTCTGACTCGAGTCCAAGTCACATGACTCGAGTCCACACCTCTGCCGAATACCCACCAGGCCCAGGGTCCTTGACCCCCAGGGGGCCCCCATTGATTTTGTTAGTCACTCTCACTCAGATATCATTAACATGGCATACATAAGTCATGGCAAAATGTGTAGAACTGCATGAAATTTGTAAAAATACAAATATAAATCTCTCCGCCCCATGACAAAATGTGTTTAATTGCAGGAAATTAACTTTAAAACTAAATGTTTTGTCTCCGCAGTCAAGAGGGTAGCCACAAAAATGTTTTGCCCAAAGGCTAGAGCCGGCCCTGGTCAGGGAAAAACTAACCCAAAAAGTTATAAAACATTTTCACATTTTCACATTTATGAATGAAATGTTTTTGATTGATTGCTTATGAATGATTGATTTACCATTGTTTTTTAATAGCCCTATACAAACAATTCATGGAGAACTAATGTGGGAATTAATTCATAGGTAAACAAACACATTCATAATGTAGGCTACAATGTTTTTTACATTTTGGAGAGGAGAAACACTTTTTTTAAAGAATAGTCTCAAATCCAATACTGTCCCATCCCACGCTTCTTCCTGAGTGAAGTTGTTCTGTCCTCTACCCCAGATTGACAACATCCCTATTGTTTCCTATTGGATGACTAATAGCCCTTCTGCAACTATCACGCTACAGGGAGTTTTCAAGTCCTTCTTGAGTCTGTCTAACTCCCCCTCTCATTTTCTTTAAATCTGCACCCCCTTTCTTTCTGTTCCAGCTTCTTACTTCCTGCACTCCCCATCTCTCTTTACTTCTACTTTTGTTTTCTCTATCTCTCTCTCTCCCTCTTTCTCTCTCTCTCTCTCTCTCTCTCTCTCTCTCTCGCTCTCTCTCTCTCTCTCTCTCTCTCTCTCTCTCTCTCTCTCTCTCTCCCTCTTTCTCTCTCTGTCTCTCTCTCTCACCTCTCTCTTTCTCTCTCTCTCTCTCTCTCTCTCTCTCTCTCTCTCTCTCTCTCTCTCTCTCTCTCTCTCTCTCTCTCTCTCTCTCTCTCTCTCTCTCTCTCTCTCTCTCTCTCTCTCTCTCTCTCTCTCTCTCCTCAGTCTCAATTTGTCCATCACAGTGTTGCTGTGACATTGGTTCCTTCGCAGGTCTCCCTCAGTGCTTCTGTTTGGGCAGATGTATTATTTGTTACAGGATGTCCCTCCCCCTTCTCATCCTCTGTCGTATAATGAAGCCCCAGGGAGGTCTGGAAAGCCCTGGAACTGATGCTGTTCTCCTTCTCGTCCAAACCTCCTCCTCCCCTTCACTCTTCAGTCCCAACGAGCTAGCCCGAATAAACCCCCAACCTCCTTCCCAGCTCCTGCACACTGCACTGTCACCATGACGACCACAAACAAGAGACAGGATATAGGGCCATGTCTTACTGTAACTATCTCTTCAACAGATGTCAGGGTGATGCATTTGATTGTACATGTTGAATGCCTATGGAATTGATCAATTGGGTGAGATGTAGGAATGTGTATTTCATGTTCAACTAATACATAAAGAGTAAAACATGTTTTATTTCCAGGGTTAATTAGGCTACTGTATGATCTAAATTATTCAGATAGACGCAGGACAATAATGTATTTTCTCGAATACCAAATCACAAAAGAATAAATCATTTGAGACTTTTACAATCCGAGACTGTGTTGAACGATTTCCAAACATAACCTCACCTATACTCTCTAAGCCAGTGGTTCTCAAACATCTGCTCGGGGACCTCCTGACGTTTCACAATTTTGTTGCAGCTCTGAACTAGCTCACCTCATTCACCTATTCAAGGGCTTAATGTTTGTTGACAAGTTGAATCAGGTATGCCAGCTCTAGAATAGATGAAATACATGGAACGGCTGAGGGTCCCCGAGGAGAGGTTTGAGAACCACTGCTCTAAGCCCTCACTATCAGAGTTAGGGGCGATTTCATTTCAGACACCCGTACAGCATGTCTCAATATCCTCCTATTGTCCCAGACGGCTGGTCATGCGTCATCTCCACACTGTGTGGACTCAGTAAACGGGTAAAGCCAGCTACTGGATGTTCCTGATTGGGAAGACATGGGATTGTTGGGATTGTTCTGGAGGGAAGAAGGGAAATGCTTGGGAACTCCACTTCCCAGCGTGAGAGGAGACAGAGAGGATAATGGCTCCCCGGGGACCAGCCAATGACCTCACTGAGTGCAAAATATGCAGAGGTCACAGAGTTCCTATTGGCCACTGCTAAATCTGACTGACACCGGGCAGCAATAACCCTTGACTTCAGATCTGCTCTGCACACGCTAATAATAGATGAATAAATGTCAAGAAAATATGTCTGAACTTCAAAAATGTTTCACTTGGCAACATGGTCTCATCCAAATATGTAAAAATATGGATATTTAACCATTGTAATTATGTCACTTTCAGCTTCACAGGTGACATACTATGGTTAATACAGTATGTCAACATTCTGACACATTTCTAATGACAATCTGTACATTCTTTCCAAATGTTTTAGTCATCAATCTAATAATTGCTGATAAGGGATGGGTCAAAAAAAATGTTGATACTTTCCCATCTGGTACATTGTACAGTATATGATAATTACCATAAATAAAACTATAATGATGATTGTGATTACTATCTCTGATTGCTATTAGTATCGTATTCCTCTCCAGATGCTTGTGTAATGGAAGTGAGATCAGTATAACCCCATCGGCTCCAGAGGTCAAGTATGCGTTAGCATTACTCATAGCTATAGGTCAGATGGGATCACTTGGAGCATGACTGTAGCTATATTTCTCCCCCCTCTCACACCTTCCCCCCTTTCAACACTTACCAGCAGAGGTCAGCGTTTACATAGCATAGCATACCTCCCCACCATGAGAGAGTTGAGAGTCCTAGGCCATGGTGTTGTTTAAACCACTTGGAAACACCTTCACCGATCACCATCTATTCAATAGATTTTGATAGTTGCATTGGACCAGCCACTGACAGGGCGGTATAGAATGGCAATGCACTGAGAGCAGATCAATGGTGGAGACTGGAGAGCTACAATAAGGTGCTAGGTCTTGCTAATGAAGTTCTACAAACACTTTAACACGTTGAGTGTTAATCAGAGCTTTGTGTCAGTGACTAGCGGGAGATTCTAGCGCTCTGGGAATAGGTCAGAAACTCCAGGAACCTAAAGAGAGAAGGAAGCCGTTAAATCATAAAACGTTGACTTCACTCTTCTGAATTTTTCTTATTTATTGGAACAGCATGTTGTACTGGACGATCAGAGGGATGCTGAAGTGATTCAATTGGCCCAATGCTGCTTCCAAGCTGCTGGAGTGAATGAGATTTGTGGGCGTCAGGAACAAATTGCATTGTGAAACAGGCCAAGGGTGAGGCAATCACAAAAACACTAAGGGCTAATGGCACTGAAGGCATCATTCACAGATTGGAGTCTGGACCAACTCAATGCCTCCTGGCACCCATTCACATCTGAAGTATGAAGCCTTCCAGGGCTAACTAAGTGTGGGTGGCAACATGGTGGAGGGCATTTACAAATGTAGCTAGGAGGAAAGAGACATAGCGCTGTAATAATGCGTATGGAGCCCGCCAACCTGGGACTTTGGGTTTTGGTGGTTGTACCAGGTCCAGATCTAAATGGAGTTTTAGTGGGTGACCCTGAGCTGTTTGATGTTAGGCCCTGCTCAGTATCACACACGTCTGCAGCCGTGCAGCCAGCCAGGCTCTGTCGCCCTGCTCTGAGAACCTAGCAGGACCCTCACGCTATCCACAGCTCCATGCACCACCATAGATGGTGATGTCACCCCTGCTGTCTATAATTGTTAAATCGATAGAAAATGGCCACCTCACTATTACTGCCTTCATTTCTCTGTAGTAAAGGGATATAGGCATGAATCAGAAATTGTATGTTAGCTGGATTTAGATTTCCATGCATTTTAGATGTTAATTATAGCCTCTGAAAAGCTATATGAATTAAACTATAACCAGGATCTCTAGCAGATAGAGAGGTAAGCTACAATACATTTGTATAAAAACAAAAACAATTAGAAGATTTGTTGGATTTATTAAGCAATCATTATCTTGGTGGCTGGTTTAAAAAATCATAGTCATCATAGTTTTCATTCAGTTTCTAACAGGACACATGCCTGTTGAATTCCTAACAGGATATGAGATCAAATGTATTTACACAATGTAATCAAAAGTAATAAAACTAAAGCTATGTTACATTACATTTTATCCAGAGCGACCTTCAATCAGTATATTCAGCAATTCATATTTACAGTATAAGGATAGATATTACCTTTATAATGCAAGGTCATTCAGTAATAAACATGAGCTTTCTTGTACAGTACTTGTCGATTGTTGCTCAAAAGAGAAAAAGTGCAACCAACATCCCACAAAATGAAACAAGACCAGTGCAATCCTACTCAACATAACAACGTACACTGAGTGTACAAAACATTAGGAACACCTGCTCTTTCCACGACATAGACTGACCAGGTGAAAGCTATGATCCCTTATTGATGTCACTTGTTAAATCCACTTCAATCAGTGTAGATGAAGGGGAGGAGACAGTTTAAAGAAGGATTTTTAAGCCTTGAGACAATTGAGACATGGATTGTGTATGTGTGTCATTCAGAGGGTGAATGAGCAAGACAAAAGATTTAAGTGCCTTTGAACGGGATATGGTACTAGGTGCAAGGCGCACCGGTTTGTGTTAAGAACTGCAACGCTGCTGGGTTTTTCACGCTCAACAGTTTCCCTTGTGTATCAAGAATGGTCCACCACCCAAAGGACATCCAGCCAACTTGACACAATCTGTGGGACACATTGGAGTCAACATGGGCCAGCATCCCTTTCGACACCTTGTAGAGTCCATACCCCAACGAATTGAGGCTGTTCTGAGGGCAAAAGGGGGTGCAACTCAATATTAGGAAAGTGTTCCTAATGTTTTCTACACTCAGTGTATGTTTAAAAATAACAGCAGCTGAAAAATACAGTATAAATGAGTTCATAAATAAGATTACAATGCAAAAAAAAAGTATTGACTAAATTTTTACAAGGCATAGATGGCAAGATATGTTTTGGATAAGTAATTGGTTTGAATTAATTTATCTGAGACCTCTTTTTTCTTTTAAAGATCTACCCTCAAATGCTGAGCGTAAAGAGACAACAGTTAGTGCCTCACAGCACCATATATCAAGTACATCGTTTTCACGTCTGCATGTATTTTATTGACAACTGTCATAAATCTAAAGCTGAAATTCAAAGTAAAACAAGCAGCGAGGAACATTTCCCTGCCACAGTCACCGGGACTGTCCACACACAATAATTTCAACAGGACTAGCCTTTAAATGCCAAACTTTATTGTGAGGAATATAGAATATATAGGAATTTTTTTTACAGTTGAGAAATGCATGCATTTTATTTGTATTTTCAATTATCTTGTCTTTGGGTTTTAGAAAAGTTCTGTATAGAGCATATGTATAGTATAAATAAATTATGTTCAAGTAAATATTTTACTACCAGTTGTTTTGTGAAGTAGGATATTAAAAAGCTTGGTGTATAAACCCTAGACTAGAGACCATGTGAAAAATAAGATGTATAATTTGGATGTAAATAATATTAAGTTGGATTCAATCAATTTTACACACCAAATATTGTTATCTGTTACTGCTGTCGAATAATTTATTAAATTAAGTCATTAACAACCTCATGAATATTCAATTAGCCCATGGACGTTAAAGAAACATCATAATTATATCCATATAATAAAAGTAATTATGGTTGAGTATAAATTGTAGTCCCTCCTAATTAGTTCTTAACTATGGATCTTATGACAAATCAGGTTTGAAAAATCATAATAAATGTTTTTCACATTAAAACGTATCCAACTTGCCACGAATGAGAAAACAACTATCAGTATAGATTTCTCTCCCTATATTTATACTAATGTATTCAGTTGGGATGTTTTGGAATACTGTTTGTTGTATTAACAAACATACAAATGTGAGCCTGCTTGTGCTTAATGCTTCATATTCCAAGGTTTAAACCAGATTACATACGTGTACATTTATGCATCCTGATTGAAAGTCTTTATACTGTATTATCAATAAACCCTTTGTCTTTAAAAAAAAAACAGGCACTTTTGACAATGATCATGGACACTTCTTAAAGGGCATAATATATTATATATTTTGTGGCAATATACTTCAAAGCTTTCTGACTAAAACACAACATTAAAACTCAGCTAAGTAAGAGGCAGTATATCAAGTAAAAAGTGAATGTAGTCTCACTTGAGAAGAAAGAGCTCATGTTGATAGCCAGGCCTCAGTTACACATTCCATTTATTTTATGTTAACACCAAATGCATAATTCTTCTTTAATCAAATACATTTCATTTGAAATATTCACTTAGTATGGTCAGTTATACCCAAACACTAAAATGCCACATCAACTTATATGTAAGTAAAACTGAAACCAAAAAAACTTAAAAGGATTTTACAAAAGCTTTTTGTTTTTGTACACTTCTTCTAGGGATTAGACTTTGGGGACCCATCAGATCTACACTCAGACCAAGGTCTTAATTAAATGTTTCTGCTAAAGATAAGATAAAATAGTACTTTATTAATCCCCAATGGGGGAAATTTGATTGCACCAATACATACAACACCAATAACTACACAATAACTACACACAGACTGAAAGCACTATACTATCATTTCGTAGTGTTGTGTTTGTTACACATCATCCTCTATGTCTATAACCACATTGTTCTGATGTACTGGGCCTCTCACATCCTTCCCTCCTCTCTGCCTCTGACCGACTGACAGGGACAGGTTGGGTGTGTAGCAGCAGGTCTCTCTCTACCTAATGTCTACAGCACCGTACCATCCTGGCCTCGCTCTATCTGCTCGTCACAGCTAAAGCCTCATCAAACACGCTCCAAATCGGAGCCATTCCCCCGGCTTTAATCTCTAGCATCACTGATCTGGGACTCCTAGTCACAGCAGAAAATCTGGGGATTGCCCATCGCCCCTCCACCATTCCCACCAGTGGGGGGTTTTGACTCATATCACGGCGGCTCGAGCAACACACCACACGAGGGGCAACAAGAGTAGGATTCACTAAGACACTCTCGCACACAGGGTACTAATGCTGCGAACAGAACGTCCAGAGAGTGAAACCATATGTGTATTAATACCAGAAGAAGAGCTGAATAAACATCTAGCTTTCCTATCCTGCTAATATCCTTAATTTGAAAGGTAAACAGTAGAAGGTTCAAGCTCACCTAAGGAGTTTGTAGACACGGTGCTGCTCCCTTCGAAGGGCACAGTAGGAATGAGGAGAGCGATAGCACCCAAGTTACAGCCTGCCTCCTCTCTATCTGCTAAAGTAATTTTCTCTCAAAGTAGAATTAATTTCCTTTCTCAGGCAGGCCTGCATACATGTGGCACAGCCGGCTGTAGTAACATAGTCTCTGAAGCCCTGCAGTGTGTAGTACTGACCATGATGCCTAAGTAATAAGCATTAGCCGTACATCAGCTCAACACATGCAGCTATTGGAATATCTTGATTAATCGATTGTTTTATTTAGCTAACTTAATAGTCTAATGCCATCGGGTCTGTTAATGTGTAATTTGTAATTTCATGAGCCACTTATAATTTCTAATTCTAGCTGTGAGATTTTAATGTATTGATTTTAATTTTGAATATAACAGGTATAATGTTTTGTGTGTATGCAAACAGTTATTTGTTTAAAATGTTGCACAAAAATTCAGAAGTTTAACAGCAATTTGTTTACCATATCAAAATTAGACTTAAATCTAAATGTAGGCCTATTTGTGTTTTATCACCCCTTCCTGCTACTACATTTAAATAATCAATGATTGGATTCAGATGTCATCCTATTAGATACAGCTGAAGTCGGAAGTTTACATATACCTTAGCCAAATACATTTAAACTCAGTTTTTCACAATTCCTGACATTTAATCCTAGTAAAAATTCCCTGTCTTAGGTCAGTTAGGATCACCACCTTATTTTAAGGATGTGAAATGTCAGAATAATAGATTTATTTCAGCTTTTATTTCTTTCATCACATTCCCAGTGGGTCAGAAGTTTACATACACTCAATTAGTATTTGGTAGCGTTGCCTTTCAATTGTTTAACTTGGGTCAAACGTTTTGGGTAGCCTTCCACAAGCTTCCCACAATAAGTTGGGTGAATTTTGGCCCATTCCTCCTGACAGAGCTGATGTAACTGAGTCAGGTTTGTAGGCCTCCTTGCTCGCACATGCTTTTTCAGTTCTGCCCACAAATATTCTATAGGATTGAGGTCAGGGCTTTGTGATGGCCACTCCAATACCTTGACTTTGTTGTCCTTAAGCCATTTTGCCACAACTTTGGAAGTATGCTTGGGGTCATTGTCCATTTGGAAGACCCATTTGCGACCAAGATTTAACTTCCTGACTGATGTCCTGAGATGTTGCTTCAATGTATCCACATAATTTTCCTTCCTCATGATGCCATCTATTTTGTGAAGTGCACCAGTCCCTCCTGCAGCAAAGCACCCCCACAGCATGTTGCTGCCACCCCCGTGCTTCACAGTTGGGATGGTGTTCTTCCGCTTGCAAGCCTTCCCCTTTTTCCTCCAAACATAACGATGGTCATTATGGCCAAACAGTTCTATTTTTGTTTCATCAGACCAGAGGACATTTCTCCAAAAAGTACGATATTTGTCCCCATGTGCAGTTGCAAACCGTACTCTGGCTTTTTTATGGCGGTTTTGGAGCAATGGCTTCTTCCTTGCTGAGCGGCCTTTCAGGTTATGTTGATATAGGACTTGTTTTACTGTGGATATAGATAATTTTGTACCTGTTTCCTCTAGCATCTTCACAAGGTCCTTTGCTGTTGTTCTGGGATTGATTTGCACTTTTCGCACCAAAGTACGTTCATCTCTAGGAGACAGAACGCGTCTCCTTCCTGAGCGGTATGACGGCTGTGAGGTCCCATGGTGTTTATACTTGCGTACTATTGTTTGTACAGATGAACGTGGTACCTTCAGGCGTTTGGAAATTGCTCCCAAGGATGAACCAGACTTGTGGAGGTCTACAATTTGTTTTCTGAGGTCTTGGCAGATGTATTTAGATTTTCCCATGATGTCAAGCAAAGAGGCACTGAGTTTGAAGGTAGGCCTTGAAATACATCTACAGGTACACCTCCAATTGACTCAAATGATGTCAATTAGCCTATCAGAAGCTTCTAAAGCCATGACATCATATTCTGGAATTTTCCAAGCTGTTTAAAGGCACAGTCAACTTAGTGTATGTAAACTTCTGACCCACTGGAATTGTGATACAGTGAATTGTAAGTGAAATAATCTGTCTGTAAACAATTGTTGG
Organism: Coregonus clupeaformis; assembly: GCF_020615455.1. Taxonomy (NCBI): domain Eukaryota; kingdom Metazoa; phylum Chordata; class Actinopteri; order Salmoniformes; family Salmonidae; genus Coregonus; species Coregonus clupeaformis. The sequence continues at coordinate 32,439,540 of NC_059228.1, read as the reverse complement.
AAAAATTACTTGTGTCATGCACAAAGTAGATGTCCCAACCGACTTGCCAAAACTTTAGTTTGTTAACAAGAAATTTGTGGAGTGGTTGAAAAACAAGTTTTAATGACTCCAACCTAAGTGTATGTAAACTTCTGACTTCAACGGCATATGTTAGATACGACCAACTATTGTAGATCTAAACAAGTTGCGTGTATCTGATGATGACAAACTTAATACTTGTAATACTTTTCATTCTGTCTCACTGAAATACGAAATAAGATAAGAGAAATACCTTCTCCTCTAGGTATTTTCATGCTATATAAACACCTACTGGTTATATTATACTCTATAGTATATAGTAGTCTCATTATCCCCTCTGTAAAGATAATAAAGGATCTTTATATTTTGCTATTATAGAAAAGCTAATGTTTTTTTTATATATATACAGTGGGGGGAAAAAGTATTTAGTCAGCCACCAATTGTGCAAGTTCTCCCACTTAAAAAGATGAGAGAGGCCTGTAATTTTCATCATATGTACACGTCAACTATGACAGACAAAATGAGAAAAAAAAATCCAGAAAATCACATTGTAGGATTTTAAATGAATTTATTTGCAAATTATGGTGGAAAATAAGTATTTGGTCAATAACAAAAGTTTCTCAATACTTTGTTATATACCCGTTGTTGGCAATGACACAGGTCAAACGTTTTCTGTAAGTCTTCACAAGGTTTTCACACACTGTTGCTGGTATTTTGGCCCATTCCTCCATGCAGATCTCCTCTAGAGCAGTGATGTTTTTGGGCTGTCGCTGGGCAACACGGATTTTCAACTCCCTCCAAAGATTTTCTATGGGGTTGAGATCTGGAGACTGGCTAGGCCACTCCAGGACCTTAAAATGCTTCTTACGAAGCCACTCCTTCGTTGCCCGGGCGGTGTGTTTGGGATCATTGTCATGCTGAAAGACCCAGCCACGTTTCATCTTCAATGCCCTTGCTGATGGAAGGAGGTTTTCACTCAAAATCTCACGATACATGGCCCCATTCATTCTTTCCTTTACACGGATCAGTCGTCCTGGTCCCTTTGCAGAAAAACAGCCCCAAAGCATGATGTTTCCACCCCCCATGCTTCACAGTAGGTATGGTGTTCTTTGGATGCAACTCAGCATTCTTTGTCCTCCAAACACGACGAGTTGAGTTTTTACCAAAAAGTTATATTTTGGTTTCATCTGACCATATGACATTCTCCCAATCCTCTTCTGGATCATCCAAATGCACTCTAGCAAACTTCAGACGGGCCTGGACATGTACTGGCTTAAGCAGGGGGACACGTCTGGCACTGCAGGATTTGAGTCCCTGGTGGCGTAGTGTGTTACTGATGGTAGGCTTTGTTACTTTGGTCCCAGCTCTCTGCAGGTCATTCACTAGGTCCCCCCGTGTGGTTCTGGGATTTTTGCTCACCGTTCTTGTGATCATTTTGACCCTACGGGGTGAGATCTTGCGTGGAGCCCCAGATCGAGGGAGATTATCAGTGGTCTTGTATGTCTTCCATTTCCTAATAATTGCTCCCACAGTTGATTTCTTCAAACCAAGCTGCTTACCTATTGCAGATTCAGTCTTCCCAGCCTGGTGCAGGTCTACAATTTTGTTTCTGGTGTCCTTTGACAGCTCTTTGGTCTTGGCCATAGTGGAGTTTGGAGTGTGACTGTTTGAGGTTGTGGACAGGTGTCTTTTATACTGATAACAAGTTCAAACAGGTGCCATTAATACAGGTAACGAGTGGAGGACAGAGGAGCCTCTTAAAGAATAAGTTACAGGTCTGTGAGAGCCAGAAATCTTGCTTGTTTGTAGGTGACCAAATACTTATTTTCCACCATATTTTGCAAATAAATTCATAAAAAATCCTACAATGTGATTTTCTGGATTTTTTTCTCTCAATTTGTCTGTCATAGTTGACGTGTACCTATGATGAAAATTACAGGCCTCTCTCATCTTTTTAAGTGGGAGAACTTGCACAATTGGTGGCTGACTAAATACTTTTTTCCCCCACTGTATACACTGAGGGAAAAAAGATTTCTGGCTCCCAGGTGTCTTTTATACAGGTAACGAACTGAGATTGGGAGCACACTCTTAAAGGGAGTGCTCCTAATCTCAGCTTGTTACCTGTATAAAAGACACCTGTCCACAGAAGCAATCAATCAATCAGATTCCAAACTCTCCACCATGGCCAAGACCAAAGAGCTCTCCAAGGATGTCAGGGACAAGATTGTAGACCTACACAAGGCTGGAATGGGCTACAAGACCATCGCCAAGCAGCTTGGTGAGAAGGTGACAACAGTTGGTGCGATTATCCCTCAGCCAGGGCATTGAAAATGGGTCGTGGATGGGTATTCCAGCATGACAATGACCCAAAACACACGGCCAAGGCAACAAAGGAGTGGCTCAAGAAGAAGCACATTAAGGTCCTGGAGTGGCCTAGACCTTAATCCCATAGAAAATATGTGGAGGGAGCTGGAGGTTCGAGTTGCCAAACGTCAGCCTCGAAACCTTAATGACTTGGAGAAGATCTGCAAAGAGGAGTGGGACAAAATCCCTCCTGAGATGTGTGCAAACCTGGTGGCCAACTACAAGAAACGTCTGACCTCTATGATTGCCAACAAGGGTTTTGCCACCAAGTACTAAATCATGTTTTGCAGAGGGGTCAAATACTTATTTCCCTCATTAAAATGCAAATCAATTTATAACATTTTTGACATGCGTTTTTCTGGATTTTTTGTTGTTGTTATTCTGTCTCTCACTGTTCAAATAAACCTACCATTAAAATTATAGACTGATCATGTCTTTGGCAGTGGGCAAACGTACAAAATCAGCAGGGGATCAAATACTTTTTTCCCTCACTGTATATATATACTGTGGTAAAACGTTTTTTTGGTATATACCAAATGATGATTTTTTTGGTGTATGAGATGGCTTTGCAAAGGAAGCAAAGCAACAAGTGCTGCAACATAAGTACCTGAACAATGATATCAACAAAGGTAAGAAAATACATAATGAGACATCCCTTGACTCAACCCCTATATCATGTCTGTTCACATTTCAGACCCCATCTCTTATGGTAAGTATGGTACAACCCTAGTACATAACACCATCAACGTCTGAAACATCATGGACTATTTTCTTAGAAGAAAAAGGGCCACCAGAAGTCAGATAGCCAAAGTCGAAAAATAAATTTCCTTCTTTCCTGAGGCACCAGCCATTTTAATAGTGCAGATTCATTGCATGTGGTCAGTAGTACGCAGTCTGTGACCCAGCCTCCCTCTCACGTTACAGCCTATTTATAACGTTCCCTCTGCCGGCTCCCCTCGTACTGCAGTTCCTTGGAACCACCTTTCCCTCCACTCTACTCCACGGGTCTCCAGTCTCCTCTGTCTGCTGTCATCTGAGAATCTCTCCGGCAGCTTATTTAGGGTTCACTGTTTATCCTGCGCAGCCTGGCAACTGTCCGCATGCCCAGGATTATTAACTTTTTTTTATCGAACTCTTATCAAGGAGACACATTTGGGGTAAGCTAAGAAAAGAGCACAAGTAGTGGATTTTGGATATTCTGCCTTCTGTTTGATCTATTTTTTTTTAACTTAGTTGGTTTACTTTTTTGTTACCTTTCAATTTTTGTCCCCCTCCCCCTCCCCTCCTTATCTTTCTGGAGGGCCGTGTGTTTGCATGCGATGGATCACACACTCTTTGACTGCCTCCGCAGCCGCCATGGCACTGTGCAGGCCCTGCACCCTGCCTTCACCCAGTCTCCGTTGACTCTCCACGGACGCTCGGACCACGTCTCCTACCCTGACCTGGCCTCTTCCACCGCCACCTCCTCCCCTTCGGCCTGCATCATCTCCGGCTATCCCGGTGACGAGGGCCTGTTCGGCGGGCAGCACCACCATCACCGGGGGCATCACCCGGCACAGCAGCAGCAGCATCACCCGCCTCAGCATCAGGCCGGCTGGCATATGCCACAGATGCCCTCTCCTGGCAGTGCCAGCTCCCGCCACAACCTCTGCCACCCCCACCCCCACTCCCACTCGGCCCAGGACAGTGCCCTCGCACCCCCAGACCTAGGCACCCCTGGCAGGAACAGTCTGTGTGCCAGCATCCCCACGGAGGCCAACTGTGTGCCTGCAGACTTTGGAAGACAGACACTGTCACCTGCTGAGGCAGAGAAGAGAAATAGCAAGAGGAAAAGTGACAGCTCAGGTAAGACCAGAGGAAAGATCAACTTTTGGGTTGACATTTTTATTTATTTTTATCTTCCTTCTTCTTTGGGCTGCATGTAAAAATTGGTTGAGCATAATGTTGCACAACATAAGTTGAAACTAAAGCTACACGTCTTTATCTTATTAAGAAATTGTCATACAGTTCAAATATGAAAAATTATTTAATACACTTGCAGCGCATTTATTCAAGATGGGTATAACTTAACTGTACCTTAACGTTAAGAGATGAAGAGTTAGATTTTGGTGTGGTTTCAAGAACGCCATAACCACTCAGACTTCTAAGGCTTTCCGTGGAGACAGAGTGGTGGAGTTTTATGCTTCAATGACAGAAAATGTGGGATAATATTGTCTGAAAAGTGGTTTGTAGGTGTTGGCTGACACGAACAGAGGCAATTACAGTATGTTGACTGAAGGGGAGAGCAAAGGCCAGGCGATAACTCTGTGTGGGCATTAGACTTCTGGCATGTTTTGGTCTTTTAGGGGGCAGAAAATGAGGCTCACTGTAAAGAATTAATGTCATGGATTATAAAAGACTACACCAGTGCTTTGAATGACACTAAACACCCGAGAAGATTTAGGCTTTTCTTACTGTGGATTGCGCTTAGTTCCAGGATTATTGTTGATGTAGTAATTTCAATAAATTGCACTGACTAAAAGTTTAATTCAAAAAAGAGACTTGGAAATTGAATCAATAACTATATTCAAATGAAAAATGTCAGTTACAGTAGCATTATGTAAAACAGCTGATATACAGTTGAATAGATTTGTTGCAATGTTAATAGTCTTTAAATATAACATTTAATTTTAAAACCGTAACTTTGAAACATCCAGAGAAACACACTCTCTCTTTCCTACCAGTTTGTTCAAAGGTCTTAAATAATGTATGAACTGTTCCACCAACCTTTTGGATTTTTTTTACTGCTAATGTTTTTGTGCTTCACTCCTAAACATTTACTACACACATTTTCTGTCATAAAATTAAGATAATTTTGTCAATCACTATTGAGCAGTTATTAATATGCAACATAAAAAAAGGTTTTGCCAGCATTACAAGAACACACGTGTAAAGTAATTATATGGTCTAATTGAAAACATGCATTTTGCATTGCTAAGGTTTGGAATAATGAGTGATTTAACTCAAGTAGATACTGTACAGGCGTGACTTGTGACCTTGGATTTCATAATCATTGAGATTTTCTACGTTTGTGAAAAGGACCATGAACTTTATACACATCAAGTGTAGAAATATCGACAAAATATAAGCAATGCAAATATGGTAATTTATTATGTTAAGTTAACTGGAACATACATTTCTACATTATTACATAGCCTGGCGGTGTCTTTATAACTCGGAATATACCAATATCTCTTTAATATATTAACATTTTACTATTCAACCTTTCTAATCGATATGAATCACTTTGTAAGTGTTAAAGTGTTTTTTAAAGGGAAGATTTTGTTGTCAACATGATATTAGCAGAGACTGATCAGTTTTCCATGGAAAGTATATCTGCCGTCATCTCGGGTCACTGGAATGTCATCCTGCAGCACTGGGCCTAGACCTCTGTCTGTTTAAACACCCTCAGTGTGGATCACCTGGTTGTGGCTCTGTACACATCACTTGAACACTTGATTGATATTTCCCTATGTGATTAGTGCCCTGTTTCGCCTGACTCACACAGGATGCTGTTGGCCACTTTAGACATGGATCCCTTCTGACACGACTCACTCAAACAGATGATTAAGCATTTTCACAAAACCACAGGGACTTAAACTACTTAAGTGTACAATTAAATGTATATTCTTTCTGTTTGAAATGAATGGACAGCATAGAGACGGGGCATTTAAAATAAGTTTCTTTATAATTGTACAGAGGCTTACAACAATCCTATTTTTACTAAAATATGGACTCATGGTATTTGGATGTAGAGGAATATCAAAAAGATGCACAGAAATGATTAACACACCTGACTTATAGAATAGTTCAGGTGTTGGGAATGTTTTTTTGTGTTATTATGTAGCAGCAACATGCTGAATTGCCAGAAAAACGACATAAAGTTACTAAGCTAAGAGAGTGCAACTTTGAAGGCAGTCATTAATATTTATAATACTGCTCTTGTTTTGCCATACTAACCTCTCCTATATTCACAAATTTAGAATTCCATCCTCTATTTCCTGTTCTCCTTGGTCAAATCATTTGGAAACTAACACTTGGCCCTCAAGCCCCATTTCAATTCCCTGGTTCCAATGGTTATTGCAGCCTCATTACGTGGGCCTTACATTCTCTTCACGCTAACACCAATCATGCTGATTATTGAGCGTAGTTAGCTTATTCAATCAGCTGTCCAAATAGCACTGTGTTGCCAATTCGATGAGATAGCACTGATTTGGTTTCACCATCTGGATTGAAACCTGAGTAAAATCCGCCTGTGAAACTTTACATTGGATATGAAAACAATAATAAAACACTTGAACCCAGGTTTCCATGCAAAACACTCTCCTGGTCAAGAAATACAAATAATTGAGTGTGATTTTTTCCTAAAGGTGGACTGCAGGGTATACACTGTCACATGACGAGTGGTCCAGCTGGTATTTCTTTGAAACCTGCTAATTTGAAGGGTTCCATCTGGAGGGAATATGGCCGTGCCCTTTGGTGTAACCTGGGATGGCCGCTCTGGGTAAACTGGAGCTCTGAGGGAGCTAGAGGTTAACCTGCCAGATTTTTAAATTTGGTAAAACTTTAGCCTGTAGGTACAGTGCTTCATACATGATGTTATGCACCTGTACATCATATCTTACAATAAGGCTTATAATGTTATGTATCACTATGTATCAACATTTTTACTGACTCAAAAATGGCTGGTTTTTAGTGAGGATCATTATATGATTATACGACATTGTTAGGGGGTCATCATAAATGCTCATGCCAAGTCTCCTACTGTGTATTATAACTGAATTATAATGCATTATACATGTAGGCTTTAAGTAAAGTGTAACCAAAACTTCTTAGGAGAGTTTTAATAGATTTTCAACATTAAGTAATAGTAATTGCTTGAATCCTATTTTGTTATTGTGGAGAGTATTTTTGAGTGCTGCTGTAGCAAGTGATGCTCAGGGACTAACTCAGGCATGGCTTTGCAATTCTGGGTATTGACGCTGAGGTTATTTTGGTAGATCTAGCATTACAATATTCTATGTCACAATGAAATTGTGTCTGCTGTAGATAAGATGCGTCAATAAAATCTACAAAATGATTGACCAATGAACTGAAAAACACTTAACACTTCAAATGTAACACTGAAAGGAGTGAAAAGTATAATAATTTCATTTTGCAGTATCTCCATCAGAAACGTTGGCAGGGACACTAACACAATTTTTTAAAGGGTTCCCTGATCTGGCTTCAGACCATTTGGGAGCCATATAACTCCCCAGTGTCTGGGCGCTGTATTTTCCTCCCATTAGTCCCCTTTTTGTGGAGAGATGAAAGTTACTGCAAGGACCTAATTGCTGTGGTGTAGTGGATGTATCGTAAAACCTTGGGACTCTTTTTAAATCGTCTTTGCGCTGGTCTCCAGCAGCTGGCCATGTTATTTTTTATTCTTACACAATGTCTGTGTTTACCAGAGAGTAAATACATTTAAGAGGTATGTTTGAATGAGGCCTGCTCTCTGGCACACAGACAGTTGGCCTGCCCTGGTGAAATTACAGACATGTTGAGATGGAAGGTTAACAGCTATAGGACATTTGCTATTCACCATACAATGATGCTCAGAATTTCAGCTACTTTACCACAGTGTAAGGAAAGTCTTATAATTTATTTGGGAATACCTAGCTGATATATTTGCAGTGTATTCCTGTATTGGATGCCAGTTACACACTATGACATACATTTTCATTTGCTTTCCTTTTCTCCACAATATCAATGATGAATGCCTTTTTGCAAACAAAAGTAGTATAATTTTCCATTTATTCTATATATTCTATGACACAAAAAGATATGGGCAATGTGTTTGTTTGAAAAGAAGAGCGAGAAAATATTATTTAAAGAGACACTTTTTCAGTAAGAACTTCAAGAAGTTTCTCGGAGTGTCTCCTGTGACGTGGCGGAGTGAGTGACTCCCATGGCTGGTGGTGTATCTGGCCTGGCCCTGGCCTGTAAACTCCCAGCCTATTTACAGTTTGTCGTTGGAAGCGCCTGTTGGATTAACACACAGTGCAGAACAGAACCGCAGATGAATTAGCATGCAATCGCTGTTGCCTTGAAGTTCAATGTGCAACTGAAGCATATCCAAAAGGCCTAACCACAAAGTCTGGTCACAATAGGAACCAAATTAACAATACATGTTTCTTCTGAGAAACAGTGAAAAACAAAAAGCAACAATATCTTCTCCTGAGGTTGAAACAGAATGGGAATGACAAGTAGATGTTTTATCCACAATAAATCCTTTAAGTCTCAATAAAACAATTTCCTCACTCCAGTGAATCAATAGGTGGTAGACTTGCATATATTTGCAAAAAAAGGGATCTTCACTGCTTCATGCTGGTTAACTGGGGAATCGTAACAGTTTGTCCCCGTGTGTGATGTCGTAATCATAATCATAGGTCAAAACCAGACTGACATACGTGTTACTCTCCCTGTAGTCCATCTCATAGTCTAGCCATTCTCAGTGAGTCAGTTAAAAAGTTTGACAATATTGTTCAAAATAAAACAACACCAATCTAAAGAAGAGATTGGAAAAAAAAACTCCTTTGCAAATTGTTGTGAGTTGGCAGCTTGTTAGTCATAAAGAGGAGACACTTATAAAATTGACGTAAATAAACTGAGGAAACATATTTTTACACATCCTGCAGAGCTGTTTCGTTCCATATTAAAACTACGGGGGTAGCAGCCGATTCCATTAACAGTAAGACAAATGAACTCCACATTGGAAAGAGTAGGAGCCAGCTCATTGTGTGTGTGAGAGAGCACAGCTGCCAGAAACAGGCACATGTGTAGACGCTCCTGGGTCCTCCCAGCCACTTACAGTGTGCATAAACAATGCCGCTACAATAAAAGGTGATTGGCAGCTCCCATTGTTTCCCATACCTGACTCCTTCCCTCCTCTGCCTGTATTTGTGTCTCTGGCTTGCACCTGCCATATAACACTCATTTTATCATTATTTTCTTTGAGTATAAATCTCCCAGACTGGAAAGAAAAAATGTGTGCGGTGTTTGATTTCAGAGTCCCAAGACGGGAATTACAAGTCAGATGTGAGCAGCAAACCCAGGAAGGAGCGGACGGCGTTCACCAAGGAGCAGATCCGTGAGCTGGAGGCCGAGTTCGCCCATCACAACTATCTGACGAGACTGAGGCGCTACGAGATAGCAGTCAACCTCGATCTCACAGAGAGACAAGTATGTAATGTCACCACTCTAACCTCATTCTCCCACTTATCCCTTTGGGTTCAGACATATTGTCCCCATAACACATTAATGCCGGGTGGTGGGAAAAGACTGCCTCAGTTAGACCATGCAGAGGTTTTCGGAGCTACGGTGTTTTCCTAACTTTAGAACTTCTGGTTTGTGTGCTGTTGTGCTCCAGCTGTGACTGTGAAGAGGGACTATCATATTCCAGATATTTGTGTCTATTCTTTCAGTCAGCCTACAGTCAAGTAATGGAGACAGGCACAAAGGCAGGAGGTGCTGTCTAGCAAGTCACTTCCTGTTTCCCCCAGCTAGGACAAATTAGTATCAGAGCGTAGGCAGAGGGGCCGCTGTAAACACAGTCACATGAAATACATAATAGTAGACAAATTGCGGGGAAGGAAACATCGAACAGTGTTCTGTAACACCTATTTGGGGTGTCAGAGAGAAGCTATATTTCACATGGCATTCATCTGACCGTAGGTAGTTTGTTATATATAGTACAGTAGGGATTACATGGATAGAACAGATTAGCTCCTGACAGTATATGTTTTTTATGTAACATCGGAGACTCAAAACCTGAATTTCATTTTGTATTAAGATCAGGACATTACATTCTACCACAAAGTACTTTCCTCCTGCATAACCATTTGGGTGTGAGGCCTTACACTGTACATATATATATTTTTTTCTTTTTTCTTTTTCGATTTTTTCGAAAAAAGCGCTTCAATGTAAGATTTCTAAAAGTCATTCCAAATGCCCAAATATAACCATAAACTAAGATTAAAAATATTATGCCTACCATCTAAACATTAATGTAACAACAAATAATGGCCACACTTTACATTCCATCACCCTTACCACAGTGAATACCACTGGGTTAATCCATTAAGTATTTATGTAATTACCCCATAACAGCCTAGTACATGTGCTTAGAACATCCAATATTTTTCTTATGTCAAATTCTAATTCATAACCAACTCTTAGAGAACATGAACCTACCTGTTATTCCAGAGTCAACATAATCCCTTAAGCATTACATGACTCAGACAGGCCTGTGACATACCTTCAGTAACATGGAAACTCATATTTAGTAACAAATATGACTGCAAAACAGCCCATACAAACCAGTTATAATAATAACATTATAAGTAATTGAGTCATTAGCCCACTGAAGATAGCATTAGTAGAAATAACATGTACTATACAGTAGCGTGTGACAGCAAACTCGGTGACATGCACCTTGCCTTACTGCACTCTCAATACCAGGAGAGAAAAGTGCAAGATTGCAGATGTATTTTAAGGTCGATCCACTTACAGTAATGACAGTAGGAAATCTGGGTGGCCGAGGTTGGAACTCTGCCCGTCAACCTGATAGGGATTTTATAACTACGAAACTCAATGGACTGGACTCATTGACACATTGACAAATGGGAAATTGGTCGCTGAACTAAAAATACCTTTGAGTGATATATCACAAACATGTAAATTAGGTAACATAGCAACAACAACAAAAATATCCATAACCACCACTGATGTGATCGTCAGCATGGCATGTATCGTTGAAGGTTTAAGACAAACGTTGTGTGTAAAATCAAGTGACTTCCTTCCCATGTGACCCAGCTAGGCCCCACAGCATGACACTCCCCAAAATAAACCAACCAAACACAAGGAGAGAAAGAGAGACTCATCCAGAACCCAGTCAGTGTTGACTCTCACGGCTACTCGGACCCAATCCTCTGCGTAAACCATTTTAAGCAACAGCCTAATCATCATTCTGGGAGACGTAAATACTGGAGGAGTTGTCGAGTCAGGGAAATGAGGAAGCAGCAGATGCCAGGGAATGTGACAGTACATCAGCACATAATCACTGCTACAGTATAGAAATAGCTGCCAAACCTTTACAGCAGTGCCTGTATCAGGTACCAGGCTTACCATTTGACCAATATCCTGGTCTTTTAATAGGACTACTCAGTATTCTTAACAGTATCCAGCTATGCAAAATGTACACCCCCCCCCCCCCCTTCAATGGCCATTTTGCTGTTCTTTTCAGAATAACTCAACTTGTCTTTTGTGGTTGTTCCACAGGTAAAGGTGTGGTTCCAGAACAGGAGGATGAAGTGGAAACGAGTGAAAGGAGGTCAACAGGGGGCGGTAGCGAGGGAAAAAGAACTGGTGAACGTGAAAAAGGGGACATTGCTGCCATCCGAGTTCTCCGGCATAGCGGCTCTTCATCACTCCACAGACTCCCTGGCCAATGAGGACAGTCACGACAGCGACCAGAGTTCCGAGCATGCTCACTTATGATGCACAGCAGCAGGCCACGCCTCCTCAAAGTGTGCTCAGCCTCACGTCTCAGGAACGTCCTTAAAAGGACATGTTATCTGGTTGTCGTTAGCAGAGTTCAACGATGCTAAATAAATGTGTACAAATGTACAAAGAAATGACGTGTGTTACTTGATCTAAGAAGATACATGTTAAGGACATTGGTTAAACCAAAACTAAGATCACCTATACGTTTCAAGAACTGCGAACCCAATGCGGGAATATGAGATATTGCAAAAGGTCAATGCACATTAAGGTACGTTACGAACGTGCCTCCACTCAACGCTCTGTTCTTGGAAGCAGAAAATATTATTAGAATATTAGGACAAATTCAGATTCAGAATTGGCCGAATTGTTATGAACATTCCATGTTGTGTGTCTTGCATTGAAAAAGGGGCAAGTTTATGCTTTTGATTTGCACTGTTGAACACTTGCCTCAATTGGTTTCTACTGTATGTCATATAAATTGCGATGTAATCAAATTATTGATTAAATCAAGTGTGCAGGAGAATCAAATTTGCTCAGCTAATATACAGTATACTCTGAACTTAATTATCTGTATTTTTCTTACCTTCGCTCTAGCAATAATTTCTTATACACACTATACCACTCACACAGTAATAAACATTTCTGACGTTTCTTAGCGGCCATTTTCTTCTGCCTGAATGATATTTGTAAACAAAACTGACATGAATATCTCATGAACAGAGGTTCTACTGAAATGCTTCTCAGATCAAATAAATTAAACCAGAGGTAAATGGAATTCATGTTGGGTTGAATAACTTCACGATGCCTCCCATCCACATGAATCCAGGGTAATGTATGACTATGCTGTGAACTGAGATTCCATGAATTAAACATTAGCCAACATGTAGAGAGCTGTTGATGGGGTGAATTCACCTTTTCCTCAGGGCAGGGTCAGGACTCAGGACTTCTGCCAAAGCCCCACAGGAGAACCTGCGAAAGGATCATATTCTATTACAAAATCATTGAATCATTTCAAGACTTGATCTCCTCTTTCACCACAATGTGAGTGTGCATTCTAATTTGGAGCTAGAACAGTATTTAGTGCAAGCTAGCAATAAAGTGTAGTTTTGACCAAAAGCTAAATGAAACACTTGTGTGTGGTAAACATGATGAAACAGTATGAATTCATTATAATCATACTGTACCTATTAAAGGCCCAGTGCAAAATTCTGTTTTTAGTGTGTTATGTATCATATTGTACAACAGCTGATGAAACTAACACTGTAAAAGTGTGAAGAAATTTGATCAGTGTCATTTCCTGATAGTTGCTGGTTGAAAATACAATATACACAGGACCTTGTAATCATCAGGTTTGCAAGGGCGGGAGTTTCCGCCTTCCTGGTGACTACACCAGGCAGTACATTGGTTAATAGACCAATAGCAAAGAGCTTTCCAAACCTTTCCCAATAACAGCTATTTTTCAGTTTTCCCCTCCCCACTCAGACCACAGTCCTAGCCAAATTCTTGCTTGAGAAATAGTACTTTAAAAAAAACTAAAAATCTACTTAATTGTTACCCAGAAATGATTTGATATTGAGATAAAAACGGCTGCATTGGACCTTTAAATTAAATGCACAATCACCCATGCAAGTATTTTTTTTTACAATTTAAGATTTCTAAAACTGATAACTGCTCCCAGTTTGTAAGCCAAATGTCACCAATCTCCCCACTATCTCCTTTCTGCGCAGTTTATTATTTAATGCTCTCTGCCTTCTTTTCATGTCAGGTGATGCAACATTCTCCTTTTCGAAATAGCCTCTCCTCTCCAGCAAGAAAAACGTTTGAAAGTTGACATATTTAACATCAATTAATAGGCTAATTACATTTCACGAGAAATAATAGGGCTTCACTATTCGATACCTAACAATTATCCATGACCTGCAAATCAAGGGAACGTAAGAGTAAAGACAGACCACAGACAGAATTGTCTGACAGCTTGCCATACAGGCTAAAAATACAAAATGTCATAGCTGGTTTGTTCATAATATACATGAAAGACCACCGGACTTATTTGTTGTTATCGTTTCACTTCTGTAATTGATACTATGGTAAGATTTAATGGCAGCTAAAGGCATTGTCAGCCCTGAGACAAAACAATCAACCCCGCACCTGACCTATGATCCACTTACTGTATCCCGCCTCCGGAGAGTGCCAATAAATGTACCCAATTACCCGCCTGGTAGTTAAATTTCCCCAGACGATCGGTTTGGCATCACCTTGCGTAGTGGGATTGACGGATTGAAGGCGCATACAATGGCGCAATTCATGGGTGTATGCCGCTTGACCAAGGGTATTCGGTCCATGTTTTACATGGTCACACCGAACGAATCATCATTTGAAAATTTGGAGGATGTCCCGCCATACCTTCAACAGGTGAGTTCGTTATTGAACACGCTGGAGCACTTTTATGTGTTTTTTGACAATCGATAGTGTGCTGCTCATGCTAGGAGTGACACACTTGAAATGTCTAAACATAGCGAAAGAAAGTCTGCACACTTTGAATGATATCATAAAGACTACTGTATGTTCATAAATATTCACAAAAATGGTCACAAACAACTCACAAACCCCGTGGGAACCCTCAGGGAAGTGGTGCTATACAGTGAGAAACTCGCTACACTGGTTTCTACAGTAGCCTAGTTAAGACAGTATACTCTTGTCTTCGTGGAGCTATTACATAACATTGTATAAAGATACAAACACTGTAGAAGTTTAGTTGCTGTTGTTGTTTATGTCAAATATGGGGTTGAATGTTGGCTATATGGTTAATATTTTCATATAATATTATATTAGTACATTTATTTTTCAATTTGTCTCACAAATCCTTAGTTTTAGACAAACAATATGCATTTGCTCATGAGTGTGAGGAGGTGTGCCTGGTTCTGTCGAATGGGGGAATGTCTGTTAAATATTGTTGTATTTTAGGACCACTTTTGACTCAAGAGCACTCAGTGCAAAATAACAGATCACACCAATACTTTTTATTGTGACATCTGCATGATAAATCCTAAAATCAACACGTTTGTTATTTGAGGGATAAAGCTCACATTTTAACAGGCATCTATAATCACATATGAATAGAGAAAAAACTATTATCCAAACAGCAGGACTCCTAAGTGTCCTAATCCTGCTCCAAACATACTGTAATAAAACAACCTAATCTACTACAGTATTGTTAGACAGTTTTATGTGATGTTTGCATGGGTGTATCACGCCCCTTTCGATGCTGGTTGTTGTTTGTGATGTAGTCATCACTATGTGCACTAGTCTGTGTAGGATAGCCTACATATACAGTGGGGGAAAAAAGTATTTAGTCAGCCACCAATTGTGCAAGTTCTCCCACTTAAAAAGATGAGAGAGGCCTGTAATTTTCATCATAGGTACACGTCAACTATGACAGACAAAATGAGGAAAAAAAATCCAGAAAATCACATTGTAGAATTTTTAATGAATTGATTTGCAAATTATGGTGGAAAATAAGTATTTGGTCAATAACAAAAGTTTCTCAATACTTTGTTATATACCCTTTGTTGGCAATGACACAGGTCAAACGTTTTCTGTAAGTCTTCACAAGGTTTCCACACACTGTTGCTGGTATTTTGGCCCATTCTTCCATGCAGATCTCCTCTAGAGCAGTGATGTTTTGGGGGCTGTCGCTGGGCAACACGGACTTTCAACTCCCTCCAAAGATTTTCTATGGGGTTGAGATCTGGAGACTGGCTAGGCCACTCCAGGACCTTGAAATGCTTCTTACGAAGCCACTCCTTCGTTGCCCGGGCTGGTGTGTTTGGGATCATTGTCATGCTGAAAGACCCAGCCACGTTTCATCTTCAATGCCCTTGCTGATGGAAGGAGGTTTTCACTCAAAATCTCACGATACATGGCCCCATTCATTCTTTCCTTTACACGGATCAGTCGTCCTGGTCCCTTTGCAGAAAAATAGCCCCAAAGCATGATGTTTCCACCCCCATGCTTCCCAGTAGGTATGGTGCAACTCAGCATTCTTTGTCCTCCAAACACAACGAGTTGAGTTTTTACTATTTTGGTTTCATCTGACCATATGACATTCTCCCAATCCTCTTCTGGATCATCCAAATGCACTCTAGCAAACTTCAGACGGGCCTGGACATGTACTGGCTTAAGCAGGGGGACACGTCTGGCACTGCAGGATTTGAGTCCCTGGCGGCGTAGTGTGTTACTGATGGTAGGCTTTGTTACTTTGGTCCCAGCTCTCTGCAGGTCATTCACTAGGTCCCCCCGTGTGGTTCTGGGATTTTTGCTCACCGTTCTTGTGATCATTTTGACCCCACGGGGTGAGATCTTGCGTGGAGCCCCAGATCGAGGGAGATTATCAGTGGTCTTGTATGTCTTCCATTTCCTAATAATTGCTCCCACAGTTGATTTCTTCAAACCAAGCTGCTTACCTATTGCAGATTCAGTCTTCCCAGCCTGGTGCAGGTCTACAATTTTGTTTCTGGTGTCCTTTGACAGCTCTTTGGTCTTGGCCATAGTGGAGTTTGGAGTGTGACTGTTTGAGGTTGTGGACAGGTGTCTTTTATACTGATAACAAGTTCAAACAGGTGCCATTAATACAGGTAACGAGTGGAGGACAGAGGAGCCTCTTAAAGAAGAAGTTACAGGTCTGTGAGAGCCAGAAATATTGCTTGTTTGTAGGTGACCAAATACTTATTTTCCACCATAATTTGCAAATAAATTCATAAAAAATCCTACAATGTGATTTTCTGGAATTTTTTTCCTCAATTTGTCTGTCATAGTTGACGTGTACCTATGATGAAAATTACAGGCCTCTCTCATCTTTTTAAGTGGGGGAACTTGCACAATTGGTGGCTGACTAAATACTTTTTTCCCCCACTGTAAGTGTCAAAAACATTTGGTTGACTGTATGTACAGATGTAGGATCTTAATTTGATCACCCTGTTGCAGGAGAACTTTCATGCAATGCAGGAAATGTAAAACTGGTAGTGTATTTGAGGTTTGAAAAGGCTTCTGAAGTTAGTAATTTCCACTTTGAAATTTCAGACTTGATTTTTCCTTACGAAAAATGTATCAACCCCTACAACATTTTACATTTACATTTTAGTCATTTAGCAGATGCTCTTATCCAGAGCGACTTACAGTTAGTGAGTGCATACATTATTTAATTTTTAATTTTTTTCATACTGGCCCCTCGTGGGAATCGAACCCACAACCCTGGCGTTGCAAAAGCCATGCTCTACCAACTGAGCTACATCCCTGCCGGCCATTCCCTCCCCTACCCTGGACGACGCTGGGCCAATTGTGCGCCGCCCCATGGGTCTCCCGGTCGTGGCCAGCTACGACAGAGCCTGGATGCTACAAAAAGTTTGCTACAAAAATGGCAATTCATTATAATCCACATTTTCTGTTGCAGCAGGATTCTTTTCCTGCTGTAGCAAACTAGCTCATATGTAACAGTTTTGCTTCCGTCCCTCTCCTTGTCCCAATCTGGGCTCAAACTCGGGACCCTCAGATCACATCAACAACTATCACCCACAAAGCATCATTACCAGTCCCTCTACAAAAGCCGCTGGTCTATTGAACCCTAGTATAGCGTGGTTATCATCATAGCTCAGTATGTAAATAAGTTGTTTATAAATAAAAACACTGCATAAACATTGCTTGTCTGATTTAATTCCTGCAGTAGTTTAATTGATTATCCAGTTGCAACAAGATACATTCTACCTGTTACTTTAGATCAAAGTGGACATAACTGTACTCTCATAAGAGAGTGTACAGGGTTTGTGTCTTCCCTTTCACATACCCCCGGCTAACGTCACTCATCTACAACCTGATAAAAATGGCCCTATTTTGGAAAATACCAACATCTGTTCCACAAATGTCATTTGCCTTGCAAGATCTAAGACCAAAAACAAAGATTTATATACAACTATTAAAGACTCCCTTGACAATTTTCACAAGCCCAAAGTATGTTACAGCCTTAATAAGACTTGTTTTCATTTGTCCTGTTGTTTGGAGGAAAATGCCACACAGAGTAAACACAGTGGTTGTGAAGGTCAAACACATATTAAAAAAGATTTTTCAAAAGTCCAAAACAACCCCCTTTTTTGCATGGCATGAGAACCTGAATTCC
Source organism: Coregonus clupeaformis (assembly GCF_020615455.1). Lineage (NCBI taxonomy): Eukaryota > Metazoa > Chordata > Actinopteri > Salmoniformes > Salmonidae > Coregonus > Coregonus clupeaformis. The sequence goes on along the minus strand of NC_059228.1, from coordinate 32,421,407 downwards.
TTCCCAAATAATTTCTGTCCCGAAGTGGAAAGCTGTCAAGAACACAGCCCTGATGAGGTAAAACAATACTCTAGACATGAGAAAAAGAGGGAATGTTCAAGCCAGAATCCAAAATGATAATCTCTCTCTCACTCAGTGGGTTTGGAGAGAGAGTGCTTGCACTCTGAGCCCATTTGTTAGATGCAGTCCGTCAGTCCTCTGCCAGATGTTGGAGTGTAGCGTGTGATCACCGGTCCCTCGTGGTCCTCTCGCTCGCCCCCAACACACACACACACACACACACACACACACACACACACACACATCCTATTCCACCTCCAGGTCTACACCTCGCAATCCACATTCCACACACACTCCCTGGGTGCAGTAATGTGATCAGATGAATGTTTAGGTGACCAGGTCAGGTCAATCACAGGAGTGACATGGTCATTTGCTAAGACTAGCCGACAGGTCCAACATACTGTTCAAGTCACAATTATGACATGATAGAAATATTTTTGGTAACCTCTAGTAATTTCCTAGTAAGTTCTGTTCTTGCATACTTCACACCTATATAATACCTAATGCAGCAGATACTGTATGTAGCATACTTATAGAATGGAATACGAAAGAATATCACATAATAACTTTAGTCATATGAAGACATACATGTTTTTTTGTTTTTTGGCCCATTCAAAAATGGCCCTCATCGGAGGCCAAAATAATAACTTTGTTTATACACCTTTTTTTGTTAGTTTTTTGTTTTGTTACATGAACATACTATATACATTTTACAGACGTGGTCCACTTTTTTACCTTACTTACTTATTATATATGGATGGATAATATTCAGACACATCAGGTATACATGTTTTCAGTCTGAACTATTATCAATCATACACGTTGTTTGCGAAATGTGCACGTATAGTCGTCTGGTCATGTGACGTAACAGGACCTATTGAAAGGAAAGGTTCCTCCAAATATTATTTGTATGGATTGTTCAAGTGTTTTCTTCTCCACTGGAAGCTGAAATAAATCCTCAGAGAGAGATGATATGTGACTATCCCTGTGTAGCTTCACCATAGAGCCATCAGGGAAACATCATGCATCACAAGACATGAAAGCCCTTTTTACACCATGTCCTCTTGTTCATTTTCCAAGTCAAACATGTGAGGTTACTGTAAGCGTTCAAAGACACACAAGACATAAAAGTGGTGGAGTTTTCATTGTGCTTGGACTGTTGATTCATATTTGTTCTCCTTTGCTGTGACTGCAGGCCACCCCGTTCTTTATGGGCTTGATGGTTGTAGAGCTGGTTGTGAGCCTGCTGAAGGATGGATCCCCGGTGGCCTGCGTCAGTGACGTCGTCACCTCAGTGTCAGCTGGTATCATTTCCAGAATGCCCACGTGAGTAAAACTATAAGTTTCTGGTATGTTTCTAGAATTCCTACAGGGAGGCCTAAGCCTAGTCCTAAACTAAAAATAATTATCAATGAAGAATCTCCATAGAAATAGCTTTTTAGTCCAGGACTAGGCTTAATCTGTGTCCAGGAAACTGGCCCATTGAGTTCTATAGAAAAGTAATTACAGAAGTGCATTGCTTATGATCATGTATGGCTGTATATGTATAATGTTTTTTTGTATACTGCAAGATGATCTAACTGTGCACCTGATATGTATTGTGGAGACTCTGTGTGCTCATATATTTGCAGACTAGCTACTTAAGGTCTTTTGAGTAATATTCAGTTGTGACTGAACTGAATACATTTGTTGTTTTTTCCCAGGCTGTTTGCAAGAGGCTTTGAAATAACCACATACATCTACGTGTGGAACAACTTCCGTCTACTGGAGCTACCCTGGGACTCTGCCTGGACATGGTGGCTGGCTTTCCTAGCGGTGGACTTCGGCTACTACTGGGTCCATCGCTTTGCTCACGGTACGGCCACCAGTCTGGGTTAGCTCCTGACCTGGGTCAAATACATACAGTATATCAAATACTTGAGGTGCACTTGATTTAGCTTGCCAGGTACAATGGAACCAATGAGAAGCAAGGGTCAACACTTTACTTGAAGGGGGTATACGTAAGACATGTGTTATGACTAGTTTCATAAAGGTGTTATGACTGGTTTCATAAAGGTGTTATGACTGGTTTCATAAAGGTGTTATGACTGGTTTCATAAATGTGTTATGACTGTTTTCATAAAGGTGTTATGACTGGTTTCATAAAGGTGTTATGACTGGTTTCATAAATGTGTTATGACTGTTTTCATAAAGGTGTTATGACTGGTTTCATAAATGTGTTATGACTGTTTTCATAAAGGTGTTATGACTGGTTTCATAAAGGTGTTATGACTGGTTTCATAAATGTGTTATGACTGTTTTCATAAAGGTGTTATGACTGGTTTCATAAATGTGTTATGACTGGTTTCATAAAGGTGTTATGACTATTTTCATGAAGGTGTTATGACTGGTTTCATAAATGTGTTATGACTGGTTTCATAAAGGTGTTATGACTATTTTCATAAAGGTGTTATGAATGCATTATGTATACCCCCTTCAATTAAAGTGTTACCGAAGCAAGCTAGTCAAGCTAAATAAACCGCACCTCAAGTATTTAAAAGTATTGGGAAGTAGTTGTAGGTAAACATTATATGGTATGGAAGGTTTGATCAAATATGAAATCTCAATATTGATTCAAATGTCTTATAATCAAATAGTAAATAGCCTTGCATGTATTTCAATTCTACATGTCCATGAGGATTGAATTATTCGTAACAAAATGTTTTGTCTTTACTGATTTCTCTATGGATGCAGCGTGAGCTACAGTGGGGAAAAAAAGTATTTAGTCAGCCACCAATTGTGCAAGTTCTCCCACTTAAAAAGATGAGAGAGGCCTGTAATTTTCATCATAGGTACACGTCAACTATGACAGACAAATTGAGAAAAAAAAATCCAGAAAATCACATTGTAGGATTTTTAATGAATTTATTTGCAAATTATGGTGGAAAATAAGTATTTGGTCACCTACAAACAAGCAAGATTTCTGGCTCTCACAGACCTGTAACTTCTTCTTTAAGAGGCTCCTCTGTCCTCCACTCGTTACATGTATTAATGGCACCTGTTTGAACTTGTTATCAGTATAAAAGACACCTGTCCACAACCTCAAACAGTCACACTCCAAACTCCACTATGGCCAAGACCAAATAGCTGTCAAAGGACACCAGAAACAAAATTGTAGACCTGCACCAGGCTGGGAAGACTGAATCTGCAATAGGTAAGCAGCTTGGTTTGAAGAAATCAACTGTAGGAGCAATTATTAGGAAATGGAAGACATACAAGACCACTGATAATCTCCCTCGATCTGGGGCTCCACGCAAGATCTCACCCCGTGGGGTCAAAATGATCACAAGAACGGTGAGCAAAAATCCCAGAACCACACGGGGGGGACCTAGTGAATGACCTGCAGAGAGCTGGGACCAAAGTAACAAAGCCTACCATCAGTAACACACTACGCCGCCAGGGACTCAAATCCTGCAGTGCAAGACGTGTCCCCCTGCTTAAGCCAGTACATGTCCAGGCCCATCTGAAGTTTGCTAGAGTGCATTTGGATGATCCAGAAGAGGATTGGGAGAATGTCAAATGGTCAGATGAAACCAAAATAGAACTTTTTGGTAAAAACTCAACTCGTCGTGTTTGGAGGACAAAGAATGCTGAGTTGCATCCAAAGAACACCATACCTACTGGGAAGCATGGGGGTGGAAACATCATGCTTTGGGGCTGTTTTTTTGCAAAGGGACCAGGACGACTGATCCGTGTAAAGGAAAGAATGAATGGGGCCATGTATCGTGAGATTTTGAGTGAAAACCTCCTTCCATCAGCAAGGGCAGTGAAGATGAAACGTGGCTGGGTCTTTCAGCATGACAATGATCCCAAACACACTGCCCGGGCAACGAAGGAGTGGCTTCGTAAGAAGCATTTCAAGGTCCTGGAGTGGCCTAGCCAGTCTCCAGATCTCAACCCCATAGAAAATCTTTGGAGGGAGTTGAAAGTCCGTGTTGCCCAGCCCCAAAACATCACTGCTCTAGAGGAGATCTGCATGGAGGAATGGGCCAAAATACCAGCAAAGGGTATATAACAAAGTATTGAGAAACTTTTGTTATTGACCAAATACTTATTTTCCACCATAATTTGCAAATAAATTCATTAAAAATCCTACAATGTGATTTTCTGGATTTTTTTTCCCTCATTTTGTCTGTCATAGTTGACGTGTACCTATGATGAAAATTACAGGCCTCTCTCATCTTTTTAAGTGGGAGAACTTGCACAATTGGTGGCTGACTAAATACTTTTTTTCCCCACTGTATATCCGGTGATGAATGAGTCTATAATGCACACATCGTTTTGATTTTTGAGAGGAAGCAATTATTCGTGAGTTACGTCCAGATGTTGTTGAACTGACCAGATGTGAGAGGCTGTGATCTCTTGAGACATGTTGTCTTACCTGGCGCTTCATAGAGAGAACGCTGGAAGTAGTGATGGCTCAATAGCAGCAGTGTTCTGGAGCTGCACCAAAGAAGCCCTCTAATTCTTCTCCCCATGCAGGGCTGTCATCAGTAATATCCTGTGATCTCAGCCCTTATCACTTAAACTGCAGTTTGTACTGGACAAGGACAATCTTAGCACCCAGAACAAAATCTCACATGTCCCACTGGGCACAGAAGTCAATTCAACATCTTTTCCACATTGGCTGAACGTAATGTCAGTGAAATGACGTGGAAACGACGTTGATTCAACCAGTGTGTGCCCAGTGGAGAATGACAATGCAGAAATAACGTTTTTCTGACACACAACTTGCTTGGCAGCAGCAACATTGTGTTTGTGTGTCAAAACAGGGCCCTTGCTAAATTGTAGCTCTATTTATGTCAGTGGCACATCAAACCCTGCTCCAGATCTCTCTCTAATCCAAATATGTCTGGCTTAAAGTCCAGACTGTCCTGTCCCTGTGTTGACATTTGAGTCCTGGGTAAATATAAACTGTGTTTTTGAAGGTGGGTAAGACACCTACCGACTGTATTGTATGATAAAAAATTACCCAGCCAAACCCTTGGCCTCTGCCAGTGACAACCTGCCTGATTGAGTGGTCTGCCTGTCTATAAAACATGTAAACAAACCTCACACAGAGGTTTATTATCCTCAATTGAAGGTCGTTAACCTTAGCTAAGCAGGTTTTTATTGTGGCATATGAAGGTCGATGACAGTCTCTTCTCAGGCTAAGTGGATTGTAGCGATAGGTTACATAAATATCAGCCGCAATTCTGCCTATTTTACCATATTTGTAAAGTCACCATGGCGATTGATCTCAATAGCATTTCACTAGTCCTGAATTAGAATTTGTACAGTATATTGTAATGAAGTGCTTGTTTATGTAATTCTCTCATTCTCTCCATTGTTTAAAACAATTATTCATACAATATTATATCTCTCTGGTTTATTTGGTCAGATTTTTATTTTTGAAGTGTGGTATGATTTTTATGTCTAGAAAATGTCCACTTACTTTCATTTCCTCCACTCCAGCTTTGACTTGTTATTATGGAACGTTGTGGGGTCACAGTTAATTCTCTGGTGCCCGGCCACTGTGCTTGGTCAGGATTGAAGGATATAAGCTTTTCCCATTAGCTAGCAGAGGGAGCTACCTCCCTCACCGCAGGACAGGCCAGACCCAGTCTTCATTCACTCTTCACTCTGGCCCAGTGAGGTCATCTTGGTCAACCAGTTTTTGACCTCCTGGCCTATTCCAGGGTAGAGTTTGACCAATGCACAGTTTTCATTTCCGTATTGTTGTTGTCTGTTTAAGTGAATGTCTACAGTATATGCTTAAGGCAGTAGACATGTACCTGTATTTAGTTGTAAAAGTTACTAAGAGACAAGGATACTTTAGCTCTTGTAATTACACAACTATGAAAGCTAACAATGTGTATCTAAATGTAATTTCACATTTCAGGACTTTCCTCTATTTTATAATGTTCTGGTATGACACTTACATCAAAACAGTTTAAGTCGTACATTTCTGCATCAATTGAGCATATGAAAATGTATCTACAGTTCGATTCTGTCAAAACATATGACCTATAAATCTCAATACTGTGTTAAAAGTGAAATTACAATAGAAAGCTGTGAAGAGGGCAGAGTGACATCCTCCATGGGGAAATGTGAATCCTAATTAGAAGAACTGTAAAATATGAATGTGGATTTGAACAGTTTTATGGCCATTTCATAGTTTCTCTTCATGTCACTTGAAAGGACGGTCTCATTATAATTGAATGGAAAGAGCTTTGAAAGTAAAAAGTTGGCCTCTCTTCGCTGATGCCATCTTTATTGAGAAGACATTACTTGCCCTTGCTCTGGGCAGCCAGTTAGCTCTTGGGGATAGCGACACAGAGAACAAAATGGCCATAGTCTCCGGGCATTTAGGGTTAGAGGCCCTCTTAACTGTCTGTAGGCATTCTTTATGACAGAGTTAATACAGAGTAAAGTGAATGGCAAAGTAAAGCACAATTAACATGTGATATATTTGATTCAATCCCCAAGTCAATGCTTGGTAAAGGTTCAATGAGAGGCACTGTCACAGGGGAGCTGCACTGGGGCGTTGCGAAAACAGTAGGTTTCTAGCTGTTAAACGCATACATTCATTTTTGCCGGCGTGAGCAGAGAGCAAGCCACTTTCTCAAGTGTTCTCGGGCATTGAATAATTCACAAATATAACCTTAGAACCATTTAATAGTCCCAGTCTCACCACTATTTCCTCACTTTGCTCTGCCTTTCTGTTAGGTAGTTCTGCATTTCTAACCCTGTGTCATTTTCCAGTCACCACCTCTGTTTTCTCAGTAAGTCTATGCTGGCATGTAGCTCTGCCAGTAGTCCTGCCAGTGCTATCTGTTATTACTCAACCTTTGTTCCAACAGCAAGGCCTCTCTCCTCATCAGTAGACTTGCAGACCATTGAAAATATATTATTTATGAATGCTTGCATCCTTTGTATGCTAACTCACTTGTAGAAATACCTTCTAAGGTAAGCTGCATAGGGAATCATGTACTGTACCATGTTTTGTTTTTCATTTGACCTCTTCCAAAGTGATGACATTTGCTTATTAATGGTGGTCTTTCACAGTCTTCTTTCAACCCGAGAAATTATACAGTCCAGAGGCAGTTATATTCAGAAGGCAATATGCTTTTTGGTGGTACGGAGTTGAAATTGGAAGTTTTTGGGGGGGATACGGCTGACTTGTTGACAGTCCTGTTGATTTTGTTGATTCTCCTCTAACCTACAGATATAGGATCTTAATTTGATCACTCTTTTGTGATTTACATAAATTCACTGAAAACCCACATTAACACATGGTTATTTTAACAGTATTGCACTTTTCATGTAGCCTAATTTTAGACAGCTAATAGCGTATCAAGCAACATTATGGACTACACATTCAAATCCTGTTGCTGTGGGATTCTTTTTCTGTGACAATATAGGTCAAATTAAGATCCTACATCTGTATAAGTAACACTAATAGCTAGTATCATCCCAGAACACATCTATATCCAGCCAGCTTTCCTAAACCACAGATCAAAACCACAGGTCTCCCTCACATTGGTTCTACGTGAGATCATAGATCTAGAGGAGTTTCACCACCCCAGCGTTCGTCTGTATACTTCACCAGCTTCATTCATATCAGCATTTGAAAATATGTCCCCTTCGGAATATCTATTTTCTCTGTTCTCATACAGTATGAGCTACAGTAGTATTAACACATACTCATGTTACTGTACAGGGACAGTTGGTACAGTACTCCAAGTATGCTGTAAAAAAATTTACTGTGTCAACTCCAGTTTAGCATGAAGACTAACTTCTTGTAATCCATTAAAGTATTTGGTTAATCTTAGCACACTGATTGAAGGTGGCACTGGATACACAGAACTGGATACACAGCTAAAAAGCTGGGACTTATGCAGTTTAATTCCTATTTACCTGTGACGATCGTCACCATTATAATTTTCAGTTGACAGGGAGATAATATATGGGGATATATTTCTGCCAATATTACTGTAAATATCCAAAATCTTCCCCGACAATATTTGGACAATATTTATTTCTCATCAAAAAAAGCCATGATTCATTGTCTACGCTGTACTGATTACAGCCTTCACCTGAGATAATGTTATTCAGTGTGTAGCGCCTGGGTACCTGCGTTTCACTCTCCATAGCATCCTGTGGTGTGTGTGTGCATGCGTGTGTGTGCGAGTGTGTGTGTCTGGCCGGGGCGTCCTCTCTGTACCATAGCCTAGCCCTATGGACAGCAGCAGTTGTCAAGACAAACAGATGTGGTCGTCGCTGCGCTGCACCGGGGCTGGGGTTGTCGGGGCTGGGGCGTCCCTGAGGAGGCTCGGCTGATCTGAATGTTATTGTTTTAAAATGAGCTCCTTTTGGCCGTGCAGCGGGGCGGGGGTTAACCTCCTGGTGGCCAGGGCGTCATAAATCTTCTCTGTGACTGGAAGTTCCTGGCCCGGAGCAGGTTGGAGGGTTGGAGGGAGTACAAAATAACTAAACCCGTTGGGCAGGATGTGGGCGCTCACTGTGCTACAAGAGACCAGAGCTGCTAACACCTCTGAGACCCAGGGATAATATCAACCATGGCTAGCAGGCCACGGAGCTCAGCTCACTGTCTGAGTGTGCGTGTGTGTGTGTGTGTGTGTGTGTGTGTGTGTGTGTGTGTGGGGGGGTTTGTCTGTACAGTATGTGTGCATAGAGGGGCTAGACTGGGCTGAGTAAGGAAAAAAAGAGATCCTTCCTGATGAGCTAAGTGACTAAGCTGAGCTAAGCACTCTGCGGCCCAGGGGTCTACTGCTCTCATGTTTGGTCAATTGCGACTGGCCCCTGTCACTTTTGTTTTTGTAGGACAGACAAGTGTCACTGATGATGTTGACAGGAAAGGTGAATCATGGTGGAGTGGGATACCAATCAAAACAGAGCTTGAACACATTGGTGATCAGGTGGAAATAATGTACTGTATTACGTTACATTAAACTTTTTCATTAATATGTCGTTTCTTTAACAAGATTAGTTTGGATTTAGATGAGTAGACTTATGCTGCAGTGGCACTAAGACATGAATCACAGGTCATGAATCGTATGTGCTTGACATAGAGTCACTCACAAGTCACTGTTGATTGGGAGAAAATGAAGTAAGAAGTGGGCCTGACTTAGTGTGTGTGTGTGTGTGTGTGTGTGTGTGTGTGTGTGTGTGTGTGTGTGTGTGTTTGTGCGTGGGTGTGTGACTTGGGGGTGAGGACAGCATGAAGTATTGCAGTGACAGGGGGGAGCTAGTCGGCTGTCCCAGGGTAGGGGTTATTGTGTTATAGTTGGCACTTCATGTAAGGACCTCCAATCCAAACACTGAAGGCCCTTCACAGGCCATTACGAACGTGATTGACAGGGCATTCAACCACTAGGAGGCCTGCCGATCAAAGCCGAACCGTTATGCCAAGGTCTGGTCACGGAGGGTGGCAATTTAAGCAGTCGATTATTATTGCTTTAAAATAGTCTGTGTTCTATTGATTTGGGACTATAGGCTATAACAGACATCCCACTATAGTTGTTGGTGACCTTATTATCTTGCTGTAGGTTGAACAACTAAAGAAAACAAATGAAAATAAAGATGCTTTATTGTTACCTACTGTATACTGGATAGGTGCAGTGAAATGTGTTGTTTTACAGGGTCAGCCATAGTAGTACGGCACCACTGGAGCAAATTAGGGTTAAGTGCCTTGCTCAAGGGCACATCGACAGATTTTACCCCGTGTCAGCTCAGGTATTCGAACCAGCGACCTTCCGGTTATTATTAATAGATTACTTAGTAATCACCTGATGTTGCATAAACTTTCTGGAATTACACAAAGTTTGTTTTACTGAGTTAAATGGGACCTTGGACTGCAGTACCCCATGTTAATGACATCTTACATAAGCACAGTTCCTGAAAATAGTTACAGGTTAAATATGGTCTTGTTTGATCAAAGTCCAAATCGCTGTCACTTAGAGCTGGGCGATATGGACAAAATTCCATATGGCGATAAATTACCTGAATTGATGTGATAATGATAAATAGAATCATACGTTTATAACAATGTGCACCACATTTATTTATTATCCTTTAAACTACTACTATTAGTTTGATGCTTGTAGCCATCAATTGTACCATTAACAATCACCCATATTAGCAAACTTATTTCATTTCACATTTCTCTAGTATAGTCTACTTATCGTAATGAACGATATCAGCAAAATGCCTGCGATAAGTGATTGATATTGTCGGTGTCGATAATTTTCGGTTTATCATCCCAACTCTACTCTCACCTCAGTCCACACACCTGTATGACCTGAAGTCATATGATGCACATTGCAACACATTAGTAACGTGTTCATTTGAGTACAGTGTGATGTCTGATCTTAACCCACTACCTTTCAAACCAAACCTACAGAGATTCTTCCCTGAAAAATACAGACCTGACCATATTATTATTATTTCCATTGACTGTCTCTGTTCCATTTTGCATATTAGTGTGTAATATTCTACTTATCACTGATATTCAAAAAATCTGCAAAGCCCTACTTGAGACCTGTGGATGTGCAGACCTCAGCGTTTCTGCTCTTGGTGGGAAAGGTTCTCTGTGGCATTCGTTCTCATCATTAAAGGAGTTCCCTCCTGAATAGGGCCTGCCAAACTATGCGATGTCCTGCTGAGTCGCAGGATGAGGACATGGCTTGCAACGAAGCCTAGCAGTTCATACTTCCTACTAGTGACACCCAGCATCAATCTTAGCCCGCTCCAGCCCCTCAAACCAAAAAAAAAGGGGCTAGCAAAAATCAAAAATCAAACAATGGCGGGATTATAACTTCTTCTTTGTGTTTCTTTAACAGTTGATCTAGTTCCTCCGTGGGCTCTGACAGGAAGAAGTGTAAAAGCACACGTAAACGACTCAAGATATTACTCACAACGTCTCTTCCTGTTTTTCTCTCTCTCACTCCTCTTACCCTCCGGTTAGGTTTATGGTGGAGCTACAGATTGAATTCTGTTTCGTAGAGTAGGGAAATTAAGTTTGAAATCCAGTACAGTAATGTCATTGAAGTTTTAAACTGAAATTGTACTCTCACTGTAGTTTGAACCATCTGTCCTCTCACACTAGTTGATAGCTTGTTGACGTTACAGAGGTGTCGAGTATTGGCATGTCGTTTGAGAGGGTTCTCCCTGTCTCCTAGGCTTTGGGAATTCCTCAGACAAGGCTTGCTGATTTTGATGGTTTGGCCGCAGGTTCTTGGACGTTTGATTTGAGGTGTCCGAGGACGGATCATGGCATTCTCTTCACAGACACCTACTGTACACACCTTCACACACACTTTCTACAAAGGTGTGTTTGTTCAGGTGGTGTCTCTCGACCCATTGGGTTTTGTGGCTCTCTGTTTCAATAGAATTCACAAGTTTATTAAACAGTGAAAGAGCCATACAGTACCTTCAAGATGTCTCTTTAGAATGAACTCTCGAAATAGAACGAATGGAGAGCTAGCCCAGTGAGTATGCGCTCATCATACACATGACTAGATTTAGCAGGCAAAAATGTGCCTCCTACGTTTTCAAAATCCAACTTTGTTATCAAATTTAATTAGAGTTGAATTATTTGTTTTTGTTATCATTTATCGTGTAATCATAGCACAATTACACATCAGGGCTACCACATGGGTTTTTTATGGGTATTGAGTAATTTTCACTGCTTTTAATGAAATGTATATGTTACTATAGATAGCCTATATGGGGGCTTTGTGGTCCAGACTTAGCAAAGGTTCCTCTACTCCCATGTAGATGAAGCCAAAGCGTTTGGGGGGTGCCACTGCCAAAGAGCACAGAGAAATGGGTGGTCCGGAAACAGCTCGGAGATCCAGTGAAACTTAACAAGCGTGTTTCTTTGGATGTTAAAATGAAGTGTAATAGTAATATTAATGTAGCAAGTATCACAACACAGCAGAGGAATGTAAACTGCAGCACAGGGACAACAGCTGTAGACTAAGGCTTTTATATCATAGTTGTCATAAAATCGTAATGTCCCCTATGGTTTGCTAGGTTCATGGTTTGCTCGATTTTCTACAAGACTGGCAATGAGTGTTGTTAGTCGTTTAAAAAATTAGGGGTGCTAATACTTTTTTATTACATTCAATTATGCAATTCGTTCCATTCATTAATTCAAATACTTAATTTTTTTAGTCAATAAATTCTGCAAGTGGAGTGCAAGCGATGACATGCATGTACAGGAGCTATATGTGCAAAAGGCCCAGGCTTTAAAGTGGCAATATGTCACTTTTTGGGCGACCCGAACAAATTCACATAGAAATGTGAGTTATAGATGTAAATATTTATATGGTTCCCATTCTTAAGTTTAGTTTTTCTCTCTTTTACTTTCGGTTTTGTACACCAGCTTCCAACAGCTGAAAAAACAATATTTTTGGTTATGGAAAATATATTTCACAGCGGTTTAGATGGTACAATGATTCTCTACACTAGCTGATTTTGTCACATAAACTGAAATTAGGCGAACTATTAGAGTTTTAGCACCCAGGAAATGGGGGTGCACCTTTAAACCTGTACAGTATAGGAAGTAACGTACTGTTTGCACTTTGCAATTGCTCCTCATGGTCATTGACAGATTAAAAGCAGGTCACTTTGTACCGGTATGAGATTAAGAGATTGGATTGTTAGACAGTGTTATGTGATGCCCTGTCTACCTGTTGCTAACTATGTGTGTGTGTGTGTGTGTGTGTGTGTGTGTGTGTGCATGGTGGTCAGATGACGCAGATGCTAAGCTACAGGACTGTTTTGCTAGCACAGACTGGAACATGTTCCGGGATTCTTCAGATAGCATTGAGGAGTACACCACATCAGTCACTGGCTTCATCAATAAGTGCATCGATGATGTCGTCCCCACAGTGACCGTATATACATACCCCAACCAGAAGCCATGGATTACAGGAAACATCCGCACTGAGCTAAAGGGTAGAGCTGCTGCTTTCAAGGAGCGGGACTCTAACCCGGACGCTTATAAGAAATCCCGCTATGCCCTCCGACGAACCATCAAACAGGCAAAGAGTCAATACAGGACTAAGATTGAATCGTACTACACCGGCTCTGACGCTCGTCGGATGTGGCAGGGCTTGAAAACTATTACAGACTACAAAGGGAAGCACAGCCGCGAGCTTCCCAGTGACACAAGCCTACCAGACGAGCTAAACCACTTCTATGCTCGCTTCGAGGCAAGCAACACTAAAGCATGCATGAGAGCACCAGCTGTTCCAGATGACTATGTGATCACGCTCTCCGTAGCCGATGTGAGTAAGACTTTTAAGCAGGTCAACATTCACAAGGCCGCAGGGCCAGACGGATTACCAGGACGTGTACTCCGAGCATGTGCTGACCAACTGGCAAGTGTCTTCACTGACATTTTCAACATGTCCCTGACTGAGTCTGTAATACCAACATGTTTCAAGCAGACCATCATAGTCCCCGTGCCCAAGGACACTAAGATAACCTGCCTAAATGACTACCGACCCGTAGCACTGACGTCTGAAGCCATGAAGTGCTTTGAAAGGCTGGTCATGGCTCACATCAACACCATTATCCCAGAAACCCTAGACCCACTCCAATTTGCATACCGCTCCAACAGATCCACAGATGATGCAATCTCTATTGCACTCCACACTGCCCTTTCCCACCTGGACAAGAGGAACACCTACGTGAGAATGCTATTCATTGACTACAGCTCAGCATTCAACACCATAGTGCCCTCAAAGCTCATCACTAAGCTAAGGATCCTGGGACTAAACACCTCCCTCTGCAACTGGATCCTGGACTTTCTGACGGGCCGCCCCCAGGTGGTAAGGGTAGGTAACAACACATCTGCCACACTGATCCTCAACACGGGGGCCCCTCAGGGGTGCGTGCTCAGTCCCCTCCTGTACTCCCTGTTCACCCATGACTGCATGGCCAGACACGACTCCAACACCATCATTAAGTTTGCCGACGACACAACAGTGGTAGGCCTGATCACCGACAACGATGAGACAGCCTATAGGGAGGAGGTCAGAGACCTGGCCGTGTGGTGCCAGGATAACAACCTCTCCCTCAACGTGACCAAGACAAAGGAGATGATTGTGGACTACAGGGAAAAAAAGAGGACTGAGCACGCCCCCATTCTCATCGACGGGGCTGTAGTGGAACAGGTTGAGAGCTTCAAGTTCCTTGGTGTCCACATCACCAACGAACTATCATGGTCCAAACACACCAAGACAGTCATGAAGAGGGCACGACAAAGCCTATTCCCCCTCAGGAGACTGAAAAGATTTGGCATGGGTCCTCAGATCCTCAAAAAATTCTACAGCTGCACCATCGAGAGCATCCTGACTGGTTGCATCACCGCCTGGTATGGCAACTGCTTGGCCTCCGACCGCAAGGCACTACAGAGGGTAGTGCGTACGGCCCAGTTCATCACTGGGGCCAAGCTTCCTGCCATCCAGGACCTCTATACCAGGCGGTGTCAGAGGAAGGCCCTCAAAATTGTCAAAGACTCCAGCCACCCTAGTCATAGACTGTTCTCTCTGCTACCGCACGGCAAGCGGTACCGGAGTGCCAAGTCTAGGTCCAAAAGGCTTCTTAACAGCTTCTACCCCCCTAGCCATAAGACTCCTGAACAGCTAATCATGGCTACCCGGACTATTTGCACTGCCCCCCCACCCCATCTTTTTACGCTGCTGCTACTCTGTTAATTATTTATGCATAGTCACTTTAACTCTACCCACATGTACATATTACTTCAACTACCTCTACTAGCCGGTGCCCCCGCACATTGACTCTGCACCGGTACCCCCCTGTATATATAGCCTCCCTACTGTTATTTTATTTTACTTCTGCTCTTTTTTTCTCAACACTTTTTTGTTGTTGTTTTATTTTACTTTTTTATTAAAAATAATGCACTGTTGGTTAAATCAAATCAAATCAAATCACATTTTATTGGTCACATGCGCCGAATACAACAGGTGCAGACATTACAGTGAAATGCTTACTTACAGCCCTTAACCAACAGTGCATTTATTTTTAACAAAAAAAGTAAAAATAAAACAACAACAAAAAAAGTGTAAGGGCTGTAAGTAAGCATTTCACTGTAATGTCTGCACCTGTTGTATTCGGCGCATGTGGCCAATAAAATTTGATTTGATTTGATTTGGTGTGTGTGTGTTCCCACGATAGAGTTGAACCTCCTGTGGGCTGCCCACCAGGTCCACCACAGCTCAGAGTACTACAACCTTTCCACAGCCCTCAGACAATCCCTCACACAGCAGTTCTCATCATGGGTAAGAGCCCTACTCATCCACTGGAACATCTATTCTATTCTATTGTGAACAACATACTTTTGTCTGATGCTGGAGATGGCAAGAGTTGATAAAAAAAATAACATGTTTTATTGTCACACACTGGAGAGATGCAGTGAAATGTGTTGTTTTACAAGGTTAGCCATAGTAGTATGGCACCCCTGGATCAAATTAGGGTCAAGTGCCTTTCTTAAGTAACATCAACCGATTTTTCACCTTGATATTCGAACCAGCGACCTTTCGGTTACTGGCCCAGTAAGCGCTAGGCTACCTGCCGCATTAGAAATGCAGATAAGTCCAACATTTGCTCCTTTACCACAATGTATGCTATGTTATGCACAAAGTATGGTATACTTAAGCTAATAAGAATGAGAGTATGGCACTAGTCATGTAAACACCTTACTCTGTTTACCTTAATTGGCATACGGTCATAAGCATACGCTGATTAAAACACCTGTTTTTTTGTTGCAATTTTTCGAATTATTAGGACATATAAACACCTTAATCGTAGTTCCAGCGGTGTATTTGATCTGCGCATGTGCTAGCACCAGCCAAGCGAGCCTCCCTCTTTAGTGAAGTGTGTTCGGAACAACTGAAAGTATGCATTTTAGAAGTCGTTTTCACATACAAACTTTAAATGTCCGAACTCAGAATCAAATAGGCTTCCCAAAAATAACATGGTCGCTGTGGTAGAATGTTTATTTTGATTAGTGATTTCAGATGTATCCATGTCAACAGGATTATTAGGGAAATTAAACTATTATATTAACTTGACTATCCACAATACTCATGTTATTGTGTGCATCTAACTGTATTAATTGTGTCTGTCCTCAGGTGTTCTATCTCCCAATGGCGTTGGCAGTACCACCCTCTGTGTTTGCTGTTCACATCCAATTCAACCTGCTCTACCAGTTCTGGATCCACACTGAGGTAAATACAACCCACAGTACCACCAATCTCAGGTTACCATCCACAAGACCTTAGGGCCAACCTCGGTCCTATTCATTAGTGCATTCATCACCGTAGCAAAAAGTTTTAAAATGGAAAACAAAAACAAGCACTGCTTATTGGATATGGTTAGGTAGTCTCTCCCCGTTTCGGCCCGTTTGCTTGTTTTTCATGCCTAGTGAATGCGACCTTGTTTAATGATGATTATTAATGTAGTCAATATTCTACAAGATTCATTATGCATATTTCCCAATTGCTGTAATAGTGTAAACTGTAAAAATTCAGAGATAAAGCTACTTTGACTGAAAGTTATCTCACTCTAGTCCCTAGACTAACTGCTGTTAAGGGGAGCTCAAGTCAAACCTGTGTTTAATAAAAAATAATGAGATTTTATGAAATATTCCAAACAGAAGCAAGACCAGTCGTTCTCCTTTAAAGTGACGGGGAGTATCATTTTTACAATCCCCAATCGTTAGGGGAATGAATGGAGTTGGAATCACTTCCATCTTTTAGTACACTATTAGTGAAAACAGTTATAAATTCGAAATTATCTGAGGGATATAATTTATGATTTCTTTATAGACTTTTTTGATGTTGAGTAATTTATTGGCACGCGATTCCCAGACCTGATCTGGGAATAAAAAGTTTGAGTGAAGCGGCAATACCTTTTTCATTCAAGATAAAACTCTGGCTGTTGCCAGACCACTCATTACATGGAAATAATGAATCATTTAAAAAATATTTTCCCAGACTGATCAGTTGTAGACTTTAACATCAAAATGTCTGTAAAAGTCGCACCAAATGAGAAATCGGATATTTCTGAAATATGTTCCTTATGGCATGATCTGTAATGATTTTCTGTGTGTGTGTCTGCTTAATAGAGTGATTGAACAGCCATACGTGTTTGATTATGAATGACTGAGATATTGTTTTGGAATGCTTGTGCATGCACTAATGTGTATGTCTGGAAGGAAGTGTGTGCTTCCATATTAGCTAGGAGCTACTATTACAAGCATACTTGTATGCATAAGTGTGTGTGTGTACAGAGTGTGTTCAAGTGTATGTAAGAGCATTATCAACTGCTTTATGGTCTTGGCACCTCTTTCCATCCTAGTGTTGCTTTTAATTCCAATCTATAAATATTGTTCTTTCCATCTGGGAATTTGGTCACCTCACGCTTTCCGTCATTCTTAGAGCTTAGACCATCAACTCATCAAATAATAAAATGCTTTAGTCTTATAAAAAAGGTTTCTAGCCAGATACATTTAGTTGCTACTGTATGTTAACCAAATTGCCAAAAAAGACCCCAGGAGTACACTACCAGTTAAAACATAAATTGGCGAGAATCTCTATTCAAATAGTTTTTTAATCCAGTACTAGGTTTAATCTATGTCCGGGAAACCAGCCCAAATTGTAGCAGCTAGGCTATACATTTTTTTGTTTGTTTGTTTAATGTATGTACATTCTCTGTCTTTCAGGTGATCAGAGATATGGGACCTCTGGAGTGGGTCCTAAACACCCCCAGTCACCACAGAGTTCACCACGGTAAGAAAGAAAGCCTCTTCTTCTCTGTCAAACACACATATTCTTACCATATTTGACGTGACTTGATCAGTGCAATATTGGTGAAAAAGGAAAATGATGTGTTGCATTTCATTGGCAGGGCGAAATGAATATTGCATTGATAAGAATTACGGGGGAGCTCTGATAATATGGGACCGACTATTCGGTGAGTAAACGCTCACAAGGTCAGTGCTTGTTGTAATATGGCCATATAACTACATTCTCTCACTTTGATTTATCAGGTACCTTTACTCCAGAGGGCGATAAAGTTGTCTATGGTCTCGTACACAAAATAAACACATTTGAAATCCTCCATATTCAGGTTAGTCCCATGAGAAAATACAAAATGAATATCTTATTTGCTGTGTTGTGTTTTGTACACTGTAAGATATAAACTACTAGACTATAAATGTATATACAAGCTATCAAAGAGCAAATTGTCACAGTGTTTAGACTGAGCTGACACTGCATGCAAACTGTCTGATTGTTCCCGTATTACATCAGTGGAATCAAACCATTTGTAGGGCAGTTACTCTCAATCAGTGTATACAAGTAAATGTTACAACATTCAGGTGCCGCTATAGATGAGGCCCCAGCTAGTGGAACAGCCATGCTGGAACCATAACATTATTACGCAACTTTAAACAAACCGCCCAGCAGAGGTGAAAGAGTCCAATAAAATGAAATACTAGAAGTTGTGTTTGATTATTTTCACTGCCCTTACCACTGGCAACTTACCGCATGAGCAATCCCTCCAAAATGACAAGCTACATTCTCAACCCAGTATTAATTAATGCACAGATTAGCATTGACAACAATGAATATGTAGTAATATCAGGGCTTTTATAGTAAAACTGCTTATGTAATATAATGTCACTGTAATGTGATGGTATATATTTTATATTTTTCCTTTAGTTCCATTACTATAAATACTTGTGGAGGAGGTTCAATAGATACAAGAAAATCTTCAATAAATTGGGCGTCCTCTGGAAAGGACCAAGTTGGAAACCTGGCAAACCAAGGCTGGGGGATCACGCAGAGGTGCCTGAGGTACCATCACATTCAATATGAAGACACATTTTGTCATTAGAGGAAGAGAGAAAACGAGAGAGAGATAGCGAGAGAGAGATAGCGAGAGAGAGATAGCGAACGAGAGAGAGATAGCGAGAGAGAGATAGTGAGAGAGGGTCTGTAAGACGTGGGGAATCATGGAGACAAAGAGAGTATGAAGAGAGAGTTGAAGACGGTGTTCTAGCATTTTTGTTGTGTGTGCATTCCCAAAAGGGACACATTTGACACTTTCGTACTTCATTACCTATCATTATGACGCAAAGTAAAACACTAGCCTCACTATCCAAATGACTCACAGTATTCTCACTTGAAAGATTCACATTTTACACAGCCTTTACAAGGAAACACTACACCAAATAAATCCTCAAGGCCTTTGTAGGGGGAACACAATAAGCTCATTTTCACTTTAAATAGTAAGTCTGTGGGTGCCCTGCTAGGGATCAAAAGGGTGTGAGTGTGTTTGTTACTATAGTGCCCATCAGGAGCCCCAGTGGTTGGCTTTGAAATAGCGCTGATGGTGGCACATATTTAGGCCCTTCACACTTAAAAAAAACTCCACCCCTCGTCTTTATGATTAAATTGGCCCCTAAACTCTTGCATGGTGATTCTAAACATGTGGAGGGTGCTGGAATTTGACTGAAATATCTTGAAAGGCTTGCCATTGTAGGCCTAGACGGGTGCATTGATATTCTCTAAGGAGAGAGAGAGAGAGAGAGAGAGAGAGAGAGAG
The DNA here is from genome assembly GCF_020615455.1 of Coregonus clupeaformis. Taxonomy (NCBI): domain Eukaryota; kingdom Metazoa; phylum Chordata; class Actinopteri; order Salmoniformes; family Salmonidae; genus Coregonus; species Coregonus clupeaformis. The sequence continues at coordinate 32,401,661 of NC_059228.1, read as the reverse complement.
TCAGGGTCGAATGTGTTGGCTTTTGAGGCTAAGCAGAGCTGTGGGCTGGAACACCTACAAGGGTAGTGATGTGAAAGAAACCCACATGTAGCTAACTCACCCAAGACCCCTGGAAAACCCCTGCAAGAGACCTGTACCAATTCAACATCTAGAGCTCTACACTTTTGAGTTTTAAACCAAGTTTAAGCTACATACAGTATTGTTCTGTAGTGAATTATTTCAAAGTAGTTGAACAATATCTTATCATCTGCATATAGACAAGCCATGACAATATGGCCAGTTAAAAAATCACAGCATTCAGGAATTATGTTATATTGTCTTATCTTTTTGTTTAGCTGTATTATATTGCTGTTTTAATATTTCTGATTTATGTAATTGACAGGTCACTGGAGAAGAGCTGCCATACAATCCCAGTTGGCCTCTGGCTCTGCAAGTCTATGTCTGCATACATGGTCTAATGTTGTTGGGTGTTTACCAGGATCTGTTTGAGTCAAGGCTGGTATGTATTGTCAATCTCAAGAGTGACCAGTCATAGATAATCAACTGGGATTGAATACACAGGGTTCTATCTTATTTTAGCCATTTTAAATAATGTAATTTTCATTTTCTTCTAAGGAACAAAGTCACAAACATTCGGTTTATTTGAGCTCATTACATGCTTAATTTGGTTGTTTTTCTACAGTATTTACAGAAAAATACTGACTCTGCTACCATCAAGTCAGAATGACTGACTGTCAGTCCTCTTTAGAATAACCTTTGTCAATTTTTTCCCACTCTCAGAGCCAAAAGACCACCCCTTCCTCTTTCAAAAAACTCAAGTCAGGTTTCCTCAGCAGTTATCTTTGGACTGCTTTTTTCCCCAGGCATAGTTTTGGTTAGCCAACATATGCTGTCCCACCCAGCCCTTCAAATTGAGACAAAATGGCCTGTCTTCATGTGATTCCTACCTCCGTGGTGTTCCCTTAGTTGTGGTCCTCCCTCCACATAGGCCCACAGTCAAAGAGTTCCCCCTTCTTATTGGCCACCAGTGCATGAAACAGCAGCACAGCAGCTGGTGGTCTAACAGTGAACACAAATGCCTTAATTGCCAAGTCAACCATTTCCCAACCATTTCCCAACCCAAATAGCCTTCAGGATGGAGTAATCATGATTTCTAGGGAAAATAACCTTGGCCTGACAATAAATCATGTCCATGTATGTATGTACGTATACCTCCATGTTCACTAGGCACGTATTTATGGTGACCATTGATGATACAGTGTAGCACAATTTATGGTCTTAGTGTTAATTCAAAGACATTAAATGTCTATTTCAAACAAATCCCATAGGGCGGCGCACAATTGGCCCAGCGTCGTCCGGGTTTGGCCGGTGTAGGCCGTCATTGTAAATAAGAATTTGTTCTTAACTGACTTGCCTAGTTAAATAAAGGTACAAAAAAAGTTAGCCTTCAATTACATCATTGGTATAGCCTGGTGTAGCTACAGTTTATTTCAGGTTGGGTAATTTTACAATAAGGACACACAGGTAAATTGACCAAGTCGAAAAGCTAATTCCTCAACTCAGAATCCAACCAATCTCTTGTCCTGAAAATAATAATGGCAATGATGAAAACTATTATAATAATAAGTTAATCTCCAGGTCTCAGAGGATATAGAAACAATAACATAATCAGTCCAGTGCTGGAGTCACTGAAGCGCCAGCAGATGGTGAATTTCATTTATTTTCACTCACTGTTATTGTTGAAATACGATATGGGACGAAATAAAAATGTTGCGCACTGAGCGGGCATGAAAATCCAAACATTTTCCTCTCGATTTTGATTGTTTCTGCTCTGAATGCCCATTATTTTTTAAAGTTGATGAACGTTTTCCCCAGCGACAGCTAGGTTGTGTCTAGGTTCCATTCCCCCAGGGTAGAGATAGTCAAAGTAAAGATCATGTAACCTAACTGACCTGCTTTGACTCCTGGGTAACAGTACCAGTGGGTGCAATACAGCATAATGATTCAATTGTGCCCTGTAAAATAGCCTAATCAAATTGTATAAATAAATAAAATACAATTGCCAAAGAATACATTGCTGAATAGATTGGTAATTAGCTTATAATAACTGTGTAGTTACTGTATTACTGTCAATTTAGACCTCACCTTAAGCGTTACTGACTATAGTGATGGATAAGTTTACTGTGTGTCTTTGGAATCCATGTAATGGAAATGCTTTAGTATAGTTGATTCATAACGTCTTATTTGCCCCCATTGAATACATACAGTAGTGCCCCGCCTATACTTTCCCACGTGTGTGTTAGGGGAATATGGGGTTTAACAATTATAGGGCCTGTACCATATAAACATGAAGAAATACTACTTTATTGCTTCCTGTTGATATGTTGATGCCATATATGGCCTGTTGGGAATGTGCATTGTTGTGTATGTACTGTATGGAGGGAGGCCAGTGAGGTTTACATGTCAGGGCCTGTGAGTGGAGCGTTGAAGATCCAAACCCTGCTCCGACAGACCAGTCTAGTCCCTTAGGAGCAGCTAGTCTTACAGCTGTCTTTTAGGTTAGCAACTTAAGGCCATGCATTTTCACCACTCATGTATCCATCCACGGGTTGGGGTTGTGTGCGAAAAAAACAGCTTGCCAAGTTCAATGTGAATGTGTACGGTATAGGACTGGTGTTCCCCATAGTGTTTGCTTTGGCTTGATGTATAGTGGTACTGAGAGCTATGTACCGCAACGTCTTCCACTGTGGTCAAGTCCCTTAGCAGGACTCAACAGAGATGGTCAGAGGTAATATCCCTATTATATAGAGTGTGAGAAAGGAAAGGGGGATACCTAGTCAGTTGCACAACTGAATGCCTTCAACCAAAATGTGTCTTCCGCATTCAACCCAACCTCTCTGAATCAGATTGTCTGAGTCACGGTTACTGGCAAGACTCTACACTACATTGTGTAGGGGAGCTAGATGTAACATAATAGCTTACTGTGTATAGATGTGTAGTCTGGGATATTAAAAGGGGCATGGTTCATGACTTCACTCATAGTCAAAACTCCTGTGCCCATAATTTACCATACAGATGCAGGATCTTAATTTGAGCCAGTTTACTACAACAGGAAAATAATCCTACAGCAACAGGAAATGTGAATTATTATGTTGATTATAATTAATGGACATTTTTGTAATAATAATAATAATATAATATGCCATTTAGCAGACGCTTTTATCCAAAGCGACTTACAGTCATGCGTGCATACATTTTTGTGTATGGGTGGTCCCAGGGATCGAACCCACTACCTTGGCATTACAAGCGCCGTGCTCTACCAGCTGAGCTACAGAGGACCACATTGTAGGGGTTGATACATTTTTAAACCTCAAACACACTACAAGTTTTACATTTCCTGCATTTCAGGAAAGTTCTCCTGCAACAGGGTGATCAAATTAAGATCCTACATCTGTACCTTTTCTCCTGATAAGCATTATTGGTGTGTCTATGTTATAGATGCTATCCCAGCTGACTGTTCTGATGATGACTGGCTACATTCTACTCAGTCTGACCTCCATTGGCTTCATCATTGACCAAAGGTACTGTACTGCCATATATCACTGGTACTGTACTGTTATCCCTCACTGTAAATAGCTTGGAATTAGCACACAGAGATTGGTCCTCTTCAAGGTTACGTGGTCCAACCCATTTTAAGTCAAACAGTTTAGAAAATTGAAATGGAAAAAACTCCAATAATGACTTATCAATAGATTGTCTCATATCTCTTGGATTTCAATGCCATAACTGAATTGACTTGAATCAATTGAGTCGAAATGCCACTTAAACCAGTTCGTTATTGACGGTTGTTGCGTTCTTTCCCTATGCAGGTCAACGGCATCCATGTTGGAGTTGCTACGCTGTGTGCTGATGGTGATGCTGCTGAGATATGGCTACATGACGGCACCAGCACCGCTGGTTGTGCCCATTGAGGTTGGAGACAGACCGTGCTGCTACTACAAAACATTTTAGAACCCCTTTTGGAGAATGATACAATATGCTAATCTAACATTTAAAACATTAATTCTTCAAGAGGTGTGATAACTCGGTATCGTACTGTAATGTAAAGCTGGACATATAAGTAGGCATTTATCCACACCATTTCATTGTCCCTAACATTTTACTAGAAAACACAGACATACTGTACGTGACAATGAGATATAAACATACTTTCAGAGGTAACAATTAGTGTAATACAAACCTATTAACCAATCAATAAGAACGTTGTTTTTGATGATGACCGTGTCAGTCAACAAAACAAACAAAGGGTGTCAGGAAATAGTGCACTTAGCAGAATGCCCTCTGGTCGATGGTAGGATGGGTGGGGCGTGGAGTGTGTGGGGAGTGGAGTGTGCGAGTTGCCTCTTTGATGATGAGCGGAGTCGACAGCCAGTCTTTAGGGGCCATTAGGCCTAGTTAGAGCATTGGCCCTTCCTGTAGCCAGCCATGCTCTGTGGATGAAGCTGCACTGTGTGACAGTAGGCTATTACTGTAGTGTATGTGTCCCTGTATGTGTCCATTGTGCCTCATTGTGTTTGTGCGTATGCGTTAGCATGTGCGTGTGTGTGTGTGTGAGAGAGAGACTACGTGTGTGTGTGTGAACCGTCACTGGCTCCGGCCCCACATTTACCTGTGATGTATGACTCCAGATGCACGGCCCAATTGACCATAAAATTGCTGTGCGTTTCTGGCACTTGCGGCGGAGTTCTAGATCGTGGCTGACCTCTCATTACTTGCCTTTTTCTCTCTCTCTTTCTCTCTCTCTCTCTCTCCCTCCTTTACTCCCTTGTTCCCTGCCATCCCAGGCAGTGCGAACTGCAAACTGCAACACTTCTGGAACCAATTAGTCTTGTCTGCCGCTAACCAAAGCTGGCTGATGAGATTCACACGTGAGCACTGCGGCTTAATTGCTACTTTTATTGTGTGACTCCACATCTGCACACTCAGGTGTTCAAAAAGGAGACTGGAGTTTTTTCCCAGACACATTATTTTTCAAGATGATAAAAACAAAACAAAATATGCTGTGAATTAATTACAAATGTATTCAACTTCGACTTGAAAAAACGTGTTCATCGTGATTTATTCACTACATGCTACATGGCAGTATTTTCTCCATGACATCTTTGTTTTATATACTCTTTCTGCGAATGATTCATTAGGCCCTATTCAATGTCTCAGTATTTCAGTTGGAGCAGAATAAATGTCACCTAAGCAGGTGGTGCCCATTGAAAAGCATCACCATTTTCATGAAACGGTTCCTGACTTTGTACCTTGTTACCCATTACTACAAGTGAGGCAGCAAAGAAACCGAGGTACAGTAATGATATATTGTCCTGACGCGTCAGGTGAACGGCCAGCTCTTTGTTGCTGGGGGAGGCATTTTGAAGTCGCGCCAATCAATTCAAGCTGGGGACTCAAAGTGGAGGGAAGTTCACATTTAATTGTAGTCACTCATTCAATTCCACTATTAAAGAATAACTACAAAAAAATAGGTTGAGTTGAAGCACTCAAAGCCCACTGGCGTGATATACAGCACCCTTAAAGCTCACTGTGGTATTTATAGTGGCTCTGGAGATTTCCCTTGTAAAGCTGCAGGCTTGACCTGTAAACCAAGACTGGGGTACCTCTCACCCTCCCTTACCCACCCACACCCAATGTCTAAGTGGCACACATGGAGCCAGGCTGTATAAGGTAGAATGGTGGTGTGTGGACATGCGTAAAGTGTGTGTGTGTGTGAGAGAGAATATATATGTGTGTGTGTGTCTGTATGTGTGTCTGTGTATATGTGTGTGTGTGTTTATATATGTGTGTGTGTGTGTGTGTATGTGTGTGTGTGTGTGTGAGAGAGAGAATATATATGTGTGTGTGTGTGTATATATATATATATGTGTGTGTGTGCGTGGGCGTGCATGCTTGCGTGCGTGCGTATGTGCGTGTGTGTGTGTTTGTACATGTGTCTATGTGTGTGGTTAGGATTAGGGGCTGGGCGTTGAGGACTGGCCTGTAATGATGTAACATATGGTTTTTAGGCCCATGGTCTGTCTGCCTGAAGGCCTGAAGGCGTAAGGGAACGTGCTGTAGAGCTGGGTTAGACTCTGTCCCACAGTCATTAAGGAGCTACTCTCCCAACAGGCTAACCCCCTGACTAGTGAAGTCATAGCAATTTAAGTGAGCTAATAAAAATACACCTGTCCCGTGGTGTTGTGGAGAAGGAACCTCTGAGGGGCTCTTCTCAGCCCTGCTTAGTATTCAAACTGAGTCACTCACTGCACTATCAATGAGAAAATAGTTGTTGTCTGTAGTCTGATTCTGTATCATGAGGAGGCTACTTTGCCAATGAGAGTCTGTTTGCGGTTGGCACTTTTCGCTGTGAGCAGGGCTCACATAACAGTATATAACTCAATCCACAAGTATGCCAAGAATCATCAGAATAACTTATTAATTTATCATATTTGATCTCTTCCTCTATTTTGTGTAACACTTATTCTTATTTTCTCTAACGTTTTGAAGGGAAAGAAAATATTCCATTGAGTCGAAGACAAAGAGGTCAGAACAATTATCATGTTCACGTGAACACCAAAGCTCATCTCAGCTTACGGCAGCTCTTATCTAGCCCAACACCTGACCCATCTACAAAAACAATATATCCTATAAACCCATAGTTTCACCCATTGTTGGCACCCCAACCCTGAATGAAAAGATAAGACAGCAATCAGTGAAAATACACTGTTATCTGAGAGCTCTGTTTCGACTAGCTCATTTTCAGGTGCGAGAGGTTAGCGTTAGCGCCCTTTGAGGAGAGAATGCCTGGTAGCAGAAATACACTGAAACGCCTGAGGTTAAGGGATCATTTGGGACTATGGAAAGTCTGAGAGGATGACATCATCTGAATGCTCCCAGGGATGGAAAGGAAATCTCCTCTTTGGCAAAAATGGAGGGATTTTAAATAGAAGTATGGGGTAATAATAGTGTTTTCTCCAAGTAAACAGTCCAAACTACTGCCTGTGTGAAATAGTATCAGTCAATGTGCTGGTGTTCATGCCACTCAACAGTAAGAACTGATACAGTGGGGAAAAAAGGTATTTAGTCAGCCACCAATTGTGCAAGTTCTCCCACTTAAAAAGATGAGAGAGGCCTGTAATTTTCATCATAGGTAAACGTCAACTATGACAGACAAAATGAGAAAAAAAATCCAGGAAATCACATTGTAGGATTTTTAATGAATTTATTTGCAAATTATGGTGGAAAATAAGTATTTGGTCAATAACAAAAGTTTCTCAATACTTTGTTATATACCCTTTGTTGGCAATGACACAGGTCAAACGTTTTCTGTAAGTCTTCACAAGGTTTTCACACACTGTTGCTGGTATTTTGGCCCATTCCTCCATGCAGATCTCCTCTAGAGCAGTGATGTTTTGGGGCTGTCGCTGGACAACACGGACTTTCAACTCCCCTCCAAAGATTTTCTATGGGGTTGAGATCTGGAGACTGGCTAGGCCACTCCAGGACCTTGAAATGCTTCTTACGAAGCCACTCCTTCGTTGCCCGGGCGGTGTGTTTGGGATCATTGTCATGCTGAAAGACCCAGCCACGTTTCATCTTCAATGCCCTTGCTGATGGAAGGAGGTTTTCACTCAAAATCTCACGATACATGGCCCCATTCATTCTTTCCTTTACACGGATCAGTCGTCCTGGTCCCTTTGCAGAAAAACAGCCCCAAAGCATGATGTTTCCACCCCCATGCTTCACAGTAGGTATGGTGTTCTTTGGATGCAACTCAGCATTCTTTGTCCTCCAAACACGACGAGTTGAGTTTTTACCAAAAAGTTATATTTTGGTTTCATCTGACCATATGACATTCTCCCAATCCTCTTCTGGATCATCCAAATGCACTCTAGCAAACTTCAGATGGGCCTGGACATGTACTGGCTTAAGCAGGGGGACATGTCTGGCACTGCAGGATTTGAGTCCCTGGCGGCGTAGTGTGTTACTGATGGTAGGCTTTGTTACTTTGGTCCCAGCTCTCTGCAGGTCATTCACTAGGTCCCCCGTGTGGTTCTGGGATTTTTGCTCACCGTTCTTGTGATCATTTTGACCCCACGGGGTGAGATCTTGCGTGGAGCCCCAGATCGAGGGGAGATTATCAGTGGTCTTGTATGTCTTCCATTTCCTAACAATTGCTCCCACAGTTGATTTCTTCAAACCAAGCTGCTTACCTATTGCAGATTCAGTCTTCCCAGCCTGATGCAGGTCTACAATTTAGTTTCTGGTGTCCTTTGACAGCTCTTTGGTCTTGGCCATAGTGGAGTTTGGAGTGTGACTGTTTGAGGTTGTGGACAGGTGTATTTTATACTGATAACAAGTTCAAACAGGTGCCATTAATACAGGTAACGAGTGGAGGACAGAGGAGCCTCTTAAAGAAGAAGTTACAGGTCTGTGAGAGCCAGAAATCTTGCTTGTTTGTAGGTGACCAAATACTTATTTTCCACCATAATTTGCAAATAAAATCATTAAAAATCCTACAATGTGATTTTCTGGATTTTTTTCCTCAATTTGTCTGTCGTAGTTGACGTGTACCTATGATGAAAATTACAGGCCTCTCTCATCTTTTTAAGTGGGAGAACATGCACAATTGGTGGCTGACTAAATACTTTTTTCCACCACTGTATATGTGTTGTCAAAGCTCATGTCAGGTAAGGCCATGGAAATCTAAATAGATTGCTTGTTTTTTGGAGTAATTCCTGAAAGCCGTCTCAGAGTAAGAGTGCTGATCTAGGATCAGGCCCCCCTGTCCATATAATCATATTAGTTATGATATAAAGGCTAAACTGATCTTAGATCAGCACTCCTACTCTGAGGCACTATGAATAATGGCTCTGACTTGATATCCTCAAAAACCAAAGCACACCATAATGATTGTCTTAGGAGTTTAAATAATGTATTGTCCCCTAATTGTAAATGATTCATCAATGAAATACAAAACCATTACCAACAATATACAACATGACTAGATGGCAAATTTATAATCCAAGGAAACACTTATGTACTTACAGACTCATATGCCTTTCTTCTTGGAATCCAGCTGTTGTCTCACTGGTCCAAATTCCATGTAATCCGATTTCATGCCGCAACAACAACAATGCTCTCAAAACTAATTCTGTATGTATTAGTCACAATATAATGAACTGAAGGCATAGATACAGACAGACACACTGGGGATAGAAGTGTTTCTTTCTAGGGCCTACTGTACACTCTTAGAAAAAAAGGTGCTATCTAGAACCTAAAAGGGTTCTCCGGCTGTCCCAATAGGAGAACCCTTTGAAGAACCCTTTTTGGTTACAGGTAGAACTCTTTTGGGTTCCATGTAGAACCCTCTGGGGAAAGGGTTCTACCTGGAACAAAAAGGGTTCTACCTGGAACCAAAAAGGGTTATCCTATGGGGACAGCCAAAGAACCCTTTTGGAACCCTTTTTTCTAAGAGTGTAGAGATCCTTGCTCACAGTCAATCATATAATGCAAAGCAATCTTTGTTGCAGGGAGTTTATTTCCCCCCTTAAAAAAGTAACAGACACAGACATGCATACACACACACACACACACACACACACACACACGCACACGCACACGCACACACTCACTCTCTAATCTAATCAATGTAATAACATATACAATGAGCTCCAAAAGTATTGGGACAGTGACACATTTCTTAATTATTTTGGCTCTGTACTGCAGCACTTTGGATTTGAGAAATTTAGAGAAGCATAAATATCATACCCCCAAGACATGCTAACCTCTCACCATTAAAATAGCAGGTGAGGTTAGCATTTTTGGGGGGTTATGATATTTGTGCATCTGTAACTTTCTCCTTATGCTGTTCTTGGGAATTCGTCACAGTTGTTTTGTCCTTGACTCATGAGGAGGTAGATGAGGAAAAAGAGGATGTTGAGGAGTTAAGGAGGACCACAAACCCCTACGCTAATCTGTCATGCAATTCCAACCCCAGTACTAGCCACTAGCCAGGATGTTTGAATGTGATCAGGCTCCAGGTTCCTACAGTACAATACGCTGACAGAGCAGAAGATGAGAGGGAGGAGAAGACAGAGGTGGAGGTGGAGCGAAGGAAGGGAAGGAGGGAGGGAAGGATAGTTCTCTCTCTCTCTTACAAGCCCCCTAGGGTTCCATCCATCTTTGCCCTTCTCTGTGGAATCCCATTGAACTGATTTACAGAACGTCCGCTGAGACTCTAGTTCTAGGGCTCTGGCTTGGCCTGATTGCTCCATCAAAGCACACCGGGTTTGATTTTGCAAGGCAGAAGTCTCCCCCTCTCTCCCTCTCTCTCCTTCTCGCTCCTTTGTTTTTTCATCCCTTGTTTCTGGACCCGCTCCCGTTGCGCCACGGCTGCCAACTTTCCGCCTGCGCTCTCTCTCTCCAGAGTGGGCCGCCTCACCGCTGGAGCCACCCAGAGCATTATGGGTATTAGTAAGATTGAGACTTTCATGGCTGAGGCTTACAAGGTGCATCCCAAATGGTATCCTATTCCCGATAAAGTGCACTACTTTTGACCAGAGCCCTTATGCTCAAAAGTAGTGCACTATAAAGGAAACAGGGTGCCATTTGAGACATGGCTGAGGCTTTAGAATGTGCCAAGCCCATGGCCTCTGCAGTAATGACAGTGTAATAGTGTGGAGACACAAACAGCCAGGAGGTCGGGGATGGTGAATTATTCTTCACTTTCGCTGACCCCAGAACAGTAGAAATGCCTCATGGACGGGATAGGTTTGTAGTGACCTTGGATCTGTCCCCTGACATCCTTGGAGGAAATAGTGCTGATAAGAGTGGAAAGAGTAGACTGAGAAGCTGAAGGAGTCCCTTTGTGACTTCATCATTACTATTTTGCTTCATTACTACTGTACAAGCAATGTGTGTGTGTCCGTTTATCTGTGTGTCTGTGTGTGTGTTGGGAAGCGTTTCCCATGGCTCTCGTACAGTTGTTAAGCCCCAGACAGAGCAACCTCTCTGGAGAGACATTAACCTGCTCAGCATCTCTCTGTTAACTGGGTTCAAAGAAAGGAGTCAAGAGTGTCTGCTTATAGTGAAGAGACAGGAACTAGACCCAGCAGGAGGAGGAGAGCTATGTGTGTGTGTTTGCTACATACATATGTGCATGTGCCTACCTGCGAGCATGTGTGTGTATTTGTGTGCATGCATGCATATCCACACATGCGTGTGTGTGTGCTCATGTGTTTATCCCTGCCTGCGATTGAGGGAGTATGTGTTTGTGTGTCTAAGAATCTCCTAGCCCTGTTATGCAGATGTCTGAGTATTGCATCTCTCTCTCTCTCTCTCTCTCTCTCTCTCTCTCTCTCTCTCTCTCTCTCTCTCTCTCTCTCTCTCTCTCTCTCTCTCTCTCTCTCTCTCTCTCTCTCTCTCTCTCTCTCTCTCTCTCTCTCTCTCTCTCTCTCAATGTGTACTGTAGGCAGGCAGGCAGGCTAGCCATATGGACGGGAGGGGAGCTCTGGAAACATCCCATTACAAGTCATATATCACACTCCTGACAGCACCCATTCTGCGCTGTTTTCATTTCAATCATGAGTGCAGCTGCACGGGAGAACTCAGGGCTCCACCATGTTAACCCACTACTGCCCAGGACTGCTACAGGTACCCCAGTGTAGGGAGGTGGGGAGTCAAACGTATGAGAAGAAAGGAACCCTCTCACCTGGTGGCAGGTTTCTTGACTATTCAATATATCACTTTATTTATCACATGCTGGCAGAATAGTCAATGGGGTCTAGACAATACTGTAGAAGTGTCTCCTCCTTGCTCAGAAAGGTAGAACAGTATGTTCCATATCTTATGATTTAGACACAAGAAACCTGAAACTACTCAGAAATAAAGATCTACCACATGCATTTTCATTTGCCTTGCTCTGAGACGATTTGTTTGACTCATTGGTGCGCTAACGAACTACCCTCTCTTGAAATCAAAACAAAGTGAGTGAGAGCGGATTTGTTGAGATTCCTACTTGGTGAACCAGTGTTCTCTGCTCGTAGTGCTTATTTGCAGATGATCAAACCCCCGCTTCCGCATGTAATCTATCCCACATGCATTATTTTCCCAGAGAAGTCTATTAAAATGTAGCGAGAGATGAGAGCAGAACCAATACAGTACCCCCGGGCGATCCAACATACTGCTTTGATATAGAAGTGTCTGCCATGGATGTGTTTAGCCGGGCCTGTTATGTGATTTGTGGGGTACTCCTGAGGCCTTGCTTCACTTTCGATCCCAATCCATCTCCGGGATGGGTACAGCACACATCACAACTTCATGTCTCTGTAAAGTGCGTCCGTCCTAGACGTGAAGACGTTGGTCTCAGGCCCAGGTTGCCTCCCTCTCCTTCTTTTCTTCAACCCCCTCCCTCCCCCCCCTCCCTCCCTCCCTCCCTCCCTCCCTCCCTCAGTGGGGAACCTGTTGCCAGGACAGGTAGTGAGGGGCGGAGAAGCAGGGGGACATTCCAGGCCCTGTTGTGCTCTCTTACTCCCTCCCTCCCACTCTCCCTCTCTGAGGAAAACAGCTGTGGTGTCCAAAGGAAACGCTGCTTTTTTCCCATCAGGCCGTTGCCTGTGATGGACAGGGGCCTGGTTTGGCTTGCGCTGCGAGGTAGGATGCAGTTTATGAGCCAGAACACAGAGGGAAAGGGGGGGCGGGGGAGGAGGGACAGGCGCCACAGGACAGCTTTTGGCAGAATTTTCTGGCATATTCCCCCGTGGCGTCCGACTTATTGACCCCAACATGAGAGCATCATGGGAGATGACTTTGCCCTACTCCTTAACCTTTGCCAGTCCTTATATGTCAGTGCTAATATGTCTGGCTCGCAGTGTTTTCTTTCAATCAGGTATTAAGTGAAAGTTGATGCTGTGCTATCCTTCCTTACGTATCTAGACCTGTCCATCTGACCATCAATCATGTCCAGTGCACATGAATGTATACATACAATGGTACACCAAAAATGAGGGTATGAGAATGAAGCAAATCTAATCTACCTCGAAGCAATCCAGACTATTTTGGAAACATACGTAAGAAATTGAAAGTTTGTTTGGTGTAAGTGCTCACGAACAGCATCTAGTCACAACAATATGGAGGTGTAAAATGAGTCAGTCAGTACTCATAGACATCGAATAAAGTAAAGAACAAATTGGCCTAACCTCCTCTCTTTCTCTCTCTCTCTCTCTCTTCTTTCTCTCTCTCTCTCTCTCTCTCTCTCTCTCTCTCTCTCTCTCTCTCTCTCTCTCTCTCTCTCTCTCTCTCTCTCTCTGTAGGCCTTTGTCTCCATCTCCCTGCTGTACTGGGGCCTGCAGACATTCAGCCAACTGATTGCAGTCAAGAAGAAGACAACATGAGATTGTCAGGTCCCCAGGTGCTGCTGATTGATTGATTGATTACAATCAATGCAATACATTCCTGTTTAGTGAGCCGTTGAGAATATTATGAATGACTTTTAAAACTCTTTACCTACACCTTTACATGTACAACAAATACCTCCTAAAACTGCTGAATAACTTTTCCTAGGATACCTTTTTTCATGAAATGTAATACTTCTTAACTCTATATATTTCAGTTCCATTTTTGACTAAACAGTTTTCTGTTACCAGTCTCACTCATCATTTTAGCTGGTCTGTAGGCCAGCAGTACAGTATGATCGACTAAATAAGACACATTTCAGAAATAAACGCTGTATTAGATATTCATGTATTTTATATAACTAAAACGGTGATTAATGAGTATTAGGGTATCTGAATAAGTAACACTACAGTAGAAGCCTTCTCTACTTCACTACCATGGGCTGGAAAATAGTTTCGGGATTCTGCACCAGGTGGCACTATTGTTGCCTTAAGACTGCATTCATTTTATAAATAAGGTTGCCCCTAGACTCTGATCTTGGGTCAGTTTTGTATTTTCCCAAATAATAGTTAAGGTAAGGATTGGAGGAGGAGAAGCTGAAGATCTGTACCTGGTACCTGAAAGTATATTGAAAGCAGGTGCTTCCACACAGGTGTGGTTCCTAAGTTAATTAAGCAATTAACATCCCATCACGCTTAGGGTCATGTGTAAAAATGCTGGGCTAATCATTATTTTGGCTGCCCTGGCTATGCCCCCATAGGATGACAATGCCCTCATCCACAGGACGAGCGTGGTCACTGGAGTGGTGCTAGGGAGGCACCAGAGACAGTGTTTTCCACCACCATCAACAAAACACCAAATGAAGGAATTTCTCATGGAAGAATGGTGTCGCATCCCTCCAATAGAGTTCCAGAATATATGCCAAGTTGCATTGAAGCTGTTCTGGCTCGTGGTGGCCCAACGCCCTATTAAGACACTTTATGTTGGTGTTTCCTTTATTTTGGCAGTTACCTGTACATCAGACTGTAGGCAGCTGGCCTGGTCCTAGAATAAAACAAACTAAAAAACAGTGTAGGCGGCCTACCCAATAGAAGTCAAATGGCAGAAACACGTGAATAGACTCGTAGGCCTACAGTACATATCTGTGGTGCCTGTTATTCAATGTCCAATGAGCTGTTCACTTCCTTACTGTCAGGCAGACGGTATCGGAGCATGAGGTCTGATACCAACAGGCTCAGAGACAGTTTCTATCTACAAGCCTAATGTTTGGTATACTCAGTGTACACACATCCACACACACACATTCATGCTACACACACATCACGACTGCTGCTACCAGATTTCTAAATACTGCACAATTAAACACTTTCCCCCCATCCCCAAAACACGTGTGTCACACCCTGACTCAGAGGACGCTTGTATGTTGAGTCAGAGTGTGTATTTTCCTTGCTGTGTTTGTCCATGTTGTACATTCTAGGATGTATAGATCTATGTTGGCCTGTGTGGTTCCCAATCAGAGGCAGCTGTCGCTCGTTGTCTCTGATTGGGGACCATACTTAGGCAGCCTATTGGCACTAGTGGGTTGTGGGATCTTGTTCCGTGTTAGGTATGTTGTTTGTGTACCTTGGACTTCACGTTTCGTTTGTTGTTTTGTCGTTGGTTATTCATTCCAAATAAACATGTATGCATATCACGCTGCGCCTTGGTCCATCCCGTCTGTAAACGATCGTGACAACGTGTAAATATTGGACGATAAATTGTGCCTTGCTGTATTATACTAATGCTAAAATGTTTATTCTTTTCTACTGAGCCATTTACTTTATGTTCCTATTCTTATACTGTATTATTTCTTATTGTTGCGTTGTCGAGAAGAAACCTGCAAGTAAGCAATTCGTTGGACAGTGTGTACCAAGTATATCCCGTACATTAGACTAATATAACTTGAAACAATGTCTCTGCAGTACATGACCCTGGTATAGAAGTGTATCAGAGAGACGTGTCACCAGCTGAGCCCTGGTCAATTGATGCTACTGTGTGTTCTGTTTTTGTGTGAAAACACTGTGAATTATTAAAAATTTCTCACATATCCCCTCAGCACTGTTTGATATTGCACAGTCGCGTTTCAAAATTCCAGTATTTTACACAGCATATGCCACCAGAGAGCAAAGCTAAATAAAATATGTGTTCAATTCAGTCAGTAGTATTTACTGCAGGTTGTTTTGGTGTAGGAAAGGATATCACATGCACTGTTATTTGGAGATACACAGTTAATAGGATTTCGCCTCTTGCCTGTAAGGTAGGCTAGGCCTAGCCCAAGATGTACTGTTATGGAGTGTAGGCGAGCATACTCCTTTTTACGTCCAAGGACCTTATATGTTATGTTATTTAGGGCCCTGTGTTTTGGTTGATAATGTCACTTGACCTGGATTTGAACCTTTATTTTTACACAATAAATCAATTGTCATAGGATGGTACTGCACCACCTGACATAAAACACAGGGCCCTAGACTTATGCCAAAACATCTAAATGTGAATCGAATCTCATTGCGATACAGTTCTAGAAACATAAAGCCCTTTACTTTCATATCAAATCAAAATAATTTCACAAATGCAAAATATACACTTACTGTTTTAACAGTATTTTTCAGTTACAAAACTTTTCTGGCATCCTTCCATTACACACAGGTGTTCGGAGACGCTAGATATCTCATAAGAACAGGTGGTCGCCTCTGCTTTTGTAAACAAGCGCTGTAACATGGAAATATGGCCTTTCACAATCTCTGACCAGGAAACATGAAGGACCTCTCTCTCCAATTACGTGGAAAAACAATTAAGCATTAACATTTCGTTAGCTTAGCTATGAGCGTTTTAATTGATAAACAAGATCACTTTTGGTAGCAACATTAAATCAGAAAATGCATGAACAGGAAGGGTAGCCTATTTGTACCTGAATGTTTTTTGGCGACAAACCTATCTTCGGCGTTTTGACCACAAACACGTTTCTTCTCTTTTCACGGGGGATCAACAACTTTGGGAAAATATCAGACATTATACAATAAGTAAATGTCTTTCTCATATCCAATAAACTGATTTAATAAATGGCTTGTTTAGCAGCAATCAGCAGTTGAAACAATAACAAAGCATGCTCCCCCACCCCTGTAAAAAACGTAGGAATGGGGCTGAAGTACAGTGCCTTGCAAAAGTATTCATCCCCCTTGTCGTTTTTCCTATTTTGTTGCATTACAACCTGTAATTTAAATGGATTTTTTTTTGGATTTCATGTAATGTACAAACACAAAATAGTCCAAATAGGTGATGTGAAATGCAAAAAATAACTTGTTAAAAAAAATTCAAAAAAATGAATAACGGAAAAGTGGTGCGTGCATATGTGTCACGATCGTCATGAAAAGTGGACCAAGGCGCAGCGTGATATGCGTACATCTCTTTAATAGTGTACTAGCAACACGATACAAAATACAAAACAACAAAACGAAACGTGAAGTCCTCGGTCATGAACACAAACCAACACGGAACAAGATCCCACAAAACACAAGTGCACAAAAGGCTGCCTAAGTATGGTTCCCAATCAGAGACAACAAGCAACAGCTGATTCTCGTTGCCTCTGATTGAGAACCACCCCGGCCAACATAGAAAACACATGAACTAGAAACTGAACATAGAACACAAAACATAGACCCTACACACCCTGGCTCAACATATAAGAGTCCCCAGAGCCAGGGCGTGACAATATGTATTCACCCACTTTGCTATGAAGCCCCTAAATAAGATCTGGTGCAACCAATTACCTTCAGAAGTCACTTAATTAGTTAAATAAAGTCCACCTGTGTGCAATCTAAGTGTCACATGATCTCAGTATATATACATTTGTTCTGAAAGGCCCCAGAGTCTGCAACACCACTAAGCAAGGGGCACCACCAAGCAAGCAGCACCATGAAGACCAAGGAGCTCTCCAAACAGGTCAGGGTTTTGGAGAAGTACAGATCAGGGTTGGGTTATAAAAAAATATCAGAAACTTTGAACATCCCATGGAGCACCATTAAATCCATTATAAAAAAATTGAAAGAATATGGTACCACAACAAACCTGCCAACAGAGGGCAGCCCACTAAAAGCTCCACAGTGGAGATTGGAGTATTTAAATGTCTTGGAATGGCCTAGTCAAAGCCCAGACCTCAATCCAATTGAGAATCTGTGGTATGACTTAAAGATTGCTGTACACCAGCGGAGCAGTTTTGCCTTGAAGAATGGGCAAAAATCCCAGTGGCTAGATGTGCCAAGCT